>NC_090025.1:79460544-79760544 GCF_037176765.1 Anolis sagrei
GTGAGGCGAATAAGCAAGGTACACAAGATGTGTTTATAGAGTTTGATTATACTATGTAATGTGATTTTTGTTCCTGGATTATAAATGTCATTTTCCTAATTTCCTAAGTTCCTATTATCAAAACATAGAAAAAGTTTATTAAACTGCAAAAACTTTGTTTTTGTGGGACATCCTGCAGCACATATTGCTAGGTTTTTCACTGAATATCTTACAGAGTCTCAGTGAATACAACATAGTTTGCAACAGTCACAAAAATGAAGTTTCTGGACTATAACAATTACTTTCAAAGTAAGTATCACACAATTAAACAGGAAATAACACTTTCAAACCAGGAACAGATTCCCCCCCCCCCCCAAATTTTGTTATATAGTGTTATTGGTCTATGTCAGGGGTCCTCAAACTAAGGCCCAGGGGCCGGATACGACCCTCCAAGGTCATTTACCGGTCCTCGTTCAGGGTCAACCTAAGTCTGAAACAACTTGAAAGCACACAACAACAACAACAACAACAACAACTCTATCTCATCAGCCAAAAGCAGACCAAAACTTCCCATTGAAATACTAATACGTTTATATTTGTTAAAATTGTTCTTCATTTTAATTATGTATTGTTTTTAAGTGTGCATAGGAATTATTCATGCTTTTTTCAAATTATAATCTGGCCCTCCAACAGTTTGAGGGACTGTGACTTGGCCCTCTGTTTAAAAAGTTTGAGGACCCTTGGTCTATGTAGTCCAATAATGTAGTCAACAATGATCAATGACTGGCCTTCAAAGTTTCAGTCATGAATTTTTCAAGCCCTACCTGAAGTATCAATGACTGAACTCAAAAACTTGTGGAACTTGCTCCCCAGTGAAATTAGATCGGCGTCCTCCCTCCTTTCCTTTAGGAAAGAACTGAAATCATGGTTGTGGAACCAGGCCTTTGGCTAGCAGGTATAACAGCACTTTGGACATTGAACTTGACCATATGATTGTTATAATAATGGAAACGGCTATTTGATTGTATAACTAATGTTATTGTTTTAATTTATTGTGTATTTATGGTTTTATATTGTTGTTTACTGTGATATTGTGGCATCGGATTGTTGTCAGTGTTAGCCACTCTGAGTTCCCCCTCGGGGGTTGAGAAGAGCGGGGTAGAAATGTTGTAAACAAATAAATAAATAAGTGGGGGTGGTGATGATGATGATGATGATGGTGGTGGTGGTGGTGATACATGGAGCTGTACAGGGGAACAGCTTGGAGACTATGGGGTGGTGTCTCATAGGCCAATTGTAGAGTTTACTGGAGTCTTTATGATATTTAATGAGCCACTTGGGAGCAGAGAACAAGGGGGTACATGATGAAACAAGTTGAAGCTCAATATTTGGCATGGATTTAATAGTAAGGAGTTCACAACACAAAAGAGCATTTACATTTTAAAACAACTTGAAATAAAGAATTCAAAAAAATCTCAACATCGCTGCGCTGATGCTGAAATTTTATTATACTGCCAAGGAAAATTACTCTGAGGACTCTCTTACTAACACGGCCTCTTTATGTAAAGTAGGAAAATGTAATGTAACTTCAAGTCATAACAGCCCTCTTCATTTAAAGCCCAACCTCCTATAGATGTTTCTAAACTTCAATTCAGAGATTTCTTAGCTGAATGGCTCCATATCTAGCTGTGCTTTAAAGAGGGATTCAAATAGAAACACCTTAAGAGGCAATGCAAATAGTACACCAGAAAATTAAGTGGCATAATTTTCTAAAATGTCATCAATAAATGAACAAAATGAAATCCTTGGTAGGATAGCAAAACCATCTTTGCACTCCTCTGTTGACTTATTTGTACCACATGTCTCTGATAAAGAGGATATTATTGAGATTCCAAAACCCTCGAGATCAACAAATGATGCCAAGACACCATCTATCATGCTAAATGAAAGTCTTTTGAATTCAGTCAGAAAATTCCTAAATGATGCTCACAGCATACAAAGGCATTCAAAAATCGTATAAAATAATTATGTGTGAAATTCCACAGATGTAATTCTTTGAAGAAATCTCCGATTTGCCTTCCTTTCTTTCTGATGCCTACTTCTTACATTTTGATGCAGTTCCTCAATGCAGAGTTCCTTGAAATTTCGAGTACTCAAATGTTATAGTAAATATATATCAATGTACAAGAAAAACTCATGGATAACTTTTTACATTTAGGTATCTGTACAAAAAACAAAGGCACCAGATCTGGTCTGATCATGGAAGCTAAGGAAGTTCAGTCCTACTTAGTACTTGGCAACAAATATCAGGCGCTGTAGGCCATATTTAAGAGGAAGAAACTGACAAATACACCTCTGAATATTCCTTACCAAAATGAACCCTGTGAAATTCATGGGGTTGTTATGAGTCAACATGGAACTTGAAGGCACAAACACACATCTGTATTATTATGACAGTTGGTTTCAGTGTAAAGGCAACCCCCAAGTTACAAACAAGATACAGAATCCAGACAAGACAGAGGTACTCCTGGTCAGTCGCAGGGCCGAACAGGGTATAGGGTTACAGCCTGTGTTAGACGGGGTCGCACTCCCCCTGAAGACACAGGTTCGCAGTTTGGGTGTGATCCTGGACTCATCGCTGAGCCTGGATCCCCAGGTTTCGGCGGTGACCAGGGGAGCATTCGCACAGTTAAGACTCGTGCGCCAACTGCGACCGTACCTTGGGAAGTCTGACTTGGCCACGGTAGTCCACGCTCTGGTTACATCCCGCCTTGACTACTGCAATGCTCTCTACGTGGGGTTGCCTTTGAAGACGGCCCGGAAGCTCCAACTAGTCCAACGGGCGGCAGCCATGGTATTAACAGGAGCAGGGCGCAGGGAGCATACAACTCCTCTGCTGTACCAGCTCCACTGGCTACCGATTAGCTACCGGACCCAATTCAAAGTGCTGGCTTTGGCCTTTAAAGCCCTAAACGGTTCTGGCCCTACATATCTATCCGAACGTATCTCGGCCTATCAGCCCACCAGGACCCTAAGATCTTCGGGAGAGGCCCTTCTCTCCATCCCGCCTGCTTCACAGGTGCGGCTCGCGGGAACGAGAGACAGGGCCTTTTCTGTGGTGGCCCCGCGGCTTTGGAATGCCCTCCCTATAGAGATAAGATCAGCCACCTCGCTGATGGCATTTCGGAAAAAACTGAAAACATGGATGTTTGAGCAAGCATTCGGCTAATCCGATGCGATGAAGTTTTTGATCAAGGACTGGCAATCATAGACAACGAAATTGGATTATGATTTTAATTAAGAGATGCATTGGTCTGTATTGGTGGCCCAATACTGTGTATTGTATATGTATGTGTTTTATATTTTTAATCGGAATTATTGTTGTTTTTAAATGTTGTAAACCGCAATGAGTCGCCGTTTTAGGCTGAGATATTAGCGGTATATAAGTGTACTAAATAAATAAATAAATAAAATAATACATTCAGTATGTTTGTTGACATGCTGGCTGATACCCAAACAAGGGATGAGCTGGAGATGTCACTGCCTTGGTCCTTTCACTATTGGCTGCTACTTCCCAGCGATGTCAGGTGGTGCAATACCAACTAAACCGTGTAATTTCTCCAGTGGTGTAGGGCGCAGACACTTAAATCAAGAAATAGTTTTCTAAGATCTACAGAGACACTTGCTGGAACACCTCAGCAAGCGAGAGTCCAAAAGTGGCAGGCTCAAACCCAGAACCTCAATCAATGGCTGATATCAAATGAGAGACTCCCCCCTGGACACACAGAAGACTGAGCGACTTGGAAGGCGCTGAACAGACTGCGCTCCGGCACCACGAGATGCAGAGCCAACCTTCAGAAATGGGGCCACAAAGTGGAATCCACAACATGCGAGTGTGGAGAAGACCAAACCACTGACCACCTGCTGCAATGCAACCTGAGCCCTGTTACATGCACGACGGAGGACCTCCTTGCGGTAACACCAGAGGCACTCCAAGTGGCCAGATACTGGTCAAAGGACATTTAATCAACTACCAAGTTTGCAAACTTTGTGGGTTTTTAAAAATCTGTTTGTTTGTTTTGTTCTGTTAGAAATGTAATACAATGGTCTGGTTGCCCCTAACACGATAAATAAATAGTACGTTTGTTCTTAAGTTGAATTTGTAAGTTGGAACAGATACATCTTTAAAGTGTAACTTCACCCTACATAAAGGCATGCTATTTCGGGGTCCATTTTTGGCTAACCCCTCATTCTGTTTACCAGGAAGTTACTCGAATCGGGAAGAGTGTTCCTGTTTTCATTTGGCAAAGATTTGGTCCATTGGCTAAAATGGGAAACTTTAAAGGCTCAGTTTTCAGTCCTTTTAAGGCCTATTTGCATGAAACCTACCTCAGTTTTAGACCCCATTTACAAATGCAGGCCTGCCAAGTTTCAAAACAATTCACTAATCTACTGATTTTTTAAGAATTATTTTAAGTTTTTACCATAACATTTTTTAAACTAAGACAAACCGCAAGAGAGGGTTCTGGGAATTGTAGTCGCCAGTTGTGTCCATTCAGAGCATGGACACAACCAGGTCTTTTATTGGCTGAGAAACACACACAGAGAGAAACTTCAACTCCCATCATGCTCTGAGAGGAACTCAAAGACTTTTCAATGCCTGCCCCATGCAAGTGCTGCTGGGAAAGCGAGTTCCCAGCAGGGCAATCCCTGGAGGAGGAGCCTAGGGAACTTTTCCAAAAGATGGATGCTGCTGCTGCCAGAGAGGGAGAAAAGACGCTCAGGAGCCCCGCAGCAGACACCTGCCTCAGGTATAATGCAGACTTAACTCAGTCCTTTCCAGTAGCCGATAAATCCTCCTCTCTTGATCTGTTTTGCCGAGCTTTTCAGTTCCCTCCTCCCCATTCTGTTTTTGGGGGATTACATGAAACGGACCACTGAATATTACAAATCACTTTCTGTCAAACCAATGCGGGTCCAAGCCTATTAGATAACATACAGAAGAGTTAATACCCCATGGTGTTTCTTTTGCTGTCTGGGCCCCTGTTCAGAAGATTTCACCTCACTTTCCGTCCCTGTGATAACTTGAAAAAGTTTTGCTTGTTGTGGAAACAAGGATTGGTGAGAACGTTTCAGTGAAGATGCCTATTCCCCATGATAACTCTTTCCTGAGAGAATTTTCCTTCCGAGGGATAGATTCCTCTCACTTCCTATTGTCTCACTCCTGTTCTTTATTATGAGTCATTTGTAAGTCGGATGTTTGTAACTCGGGGACTGTATTATGTTGTGTTTATAATAATTTAAATCAGACATATCCTTGAGTTATTTTAATCCTGGCAATCTCTTTTCTTCGGTGCGAGTATATCCTCTACATCAGGGGTCCTCAAACTAAGGCCTGGGGGCTGGATACGGCCCTCCAAGGTCATTTACCCGGCCCTCGCTCAGGGTCAAACTTAGTCTGAAACGACTTGAAAGCACACAACAACAACAACAACAATCCTACCTCATCAGCCAAAACAGGCCCACTCTTCCCATTGAAATATTAATAGGTTTATATTTGTTAAAATTGTTCTTCATTTTAATTATTGTATTGTTTTTAAGTGTTTTTTGCACTGCAAATAAGATGTGTGCAGTGTGCATAGGAATTCATTCATTATTTTTTCAAATTATAATCCGGCCCTCCAACAGTTTGAGGGACTGTGACCTGGCCCTCTGTTTAAAAGGTTTGAGGACCCCTGCTCTATATAAATAAAAATGTAATGTTCGTTTGTGGGATTAACATAACTCAAAAACCACTGGACGAAATTTGGACACAAGACACCTAACAAACCAATGTATGTCCTTCACTCAAAAAATTGATTTTGTCATTTAGGAGTTGTGGTTGCTGGGATTTATAGTTCACCTACAATTAAAGAGCATTCTAAGCTCCACCAGTTATGACATTGAACCAAACGTGGCATACAGGACTCCCATGACCAACAGAAAATATTGGAAGGGTTTGGTGGGCATTGACCTTGAGTTTGGGAGTTGTAGTTCACCTACATCCAGAGAGCACTGTGGACTCAAAGAATGATGGATCTGGACCAAATTTGGCACGAATATTCCATATGCCCAAATATGAACACAGATGGAGTTTGAGGGAAATAGACCCTGACATTTGAGAGTTATAGTTACTGGGATTTTCAGTTCACCTACAACCAAAGAGCATTCTGAACCCTACCAACGACAGAATTGGGGCAAACGTCCCACACAGAACCCCATGAGCAACAGAAAAAACTTAAGGCCATCCAGTCCAACTCCCTTCACCAGAGCAAGAAAACATAATCAAAGCCCTCCTGACAAAGTGCCATCCAGCCATAGATATAGATAGTTATACATGATTCACACACAGATTTGACAGGGACCCCTAGAGAAGGACAATTATATGTGGCATGTTCCAGAGCAGGCAAACCAGACAATCTCCACATCAACACTGACAAAGAAACAGCAATACTGTTTACCCACAAACATAAAGAAATTACAAATATTAGAAACCAACACTTTCTCATTACTTTATTTTCCAGATAACCAGACTGGGCCACAGCAATGCATGGCAGGGGACGGCTAGTAATTAAATAGATCCGTTCCTGGACATTACTTCTTTAAAGAAAAGTTTGCTACCTGAGGCAGAAAGAACATGAAAAGAATTTGGCTAGGTTCCTACACTACCAAAAAGGAAAATGAAATGTGGCCCAGGCATGACGATAAAGGGGAAGACATGCCCTCATATTGCCAAGCAGGAACCACCAGCTGGTAATGCATTGGACTAAGTACATTGCAGTCAGTATTTTTGTCTTATATATGAAAGATTCTGTATGAAAGATACAAGATTCTGGCAACCGGACTGATTGACAACTGACAGGTAGAGGAAGAAAACGTGGAGGCAGTGACAGACTTTGTATTTCTAGGTGTAAAAGATTACTGCAGATGCAGACTGCAGCCAGGAAATCAGAAGACGTTTACTTCTTGGGAGGAGAGCAATGACCAATCTTGATAAAATAGTGAAGAGTAGAGACATCACACTGGCAACGAAGATTCACATAGTTAAAGCAATGGTATTCCCCGTAGTCACCTACGGATATGAGAGCGGGACCATAAGAAAGGTTGAGCGAAGGAAGATAGATGCTTTTGAACTGTGGTGTTGAAGGGAAGTTCTGAGAGTGCCTTGGACTGCGAGAAGATCCAACCAGTCCATACTTCAGGAAACAAAGCTTGACTGCTCATTGGAGGGAAAGATATTAGAGGCAAAGATGAAGTAATTTGGCCACATAATGAGAAGACAGGAAAGCTTAGAGAAGACAATGATGCTGGGGAAAATGGAAGGAAAAAGGAAGAGGGCCCGAGCAAGATGGATGGATGGTATCCTTAAAGTGACTGGGTTGACTCTGAAGGAGCTGGGGGTGGTGACGGCCGACAGGGAGCTCTGGCGTGCGCTGATCCATGAGGTCACGAAGAGTCGGAAGTAACTCAACGAATAAACAACAAATGTATGAAAACCTTATGTATCCTACTGAAACTGCTTGATGGAGCTGAGAGCAAGCGAGCAAGCACTTAAGGGGCACTCTAAGAACAGCACGGCCATTCTGTCTTGGCCACTGCCAACCCATCTTTCAACTTATTATTCAGTTTGGAAACCTGTGAAGTTCCACTCAGATGAAGTGCAAGAAGCACAGTGAATACTTTATTTGCAAAAAATAGAAAAGAAAAATATTTTCCTGTGGTGTACATCTCTCTGGAGAGTTTGCCGAGCACAAAAGTGTAATATCAACATCAATCTGCCACAGCTCATTTAGATCGATTCCCAGAAAGAAAACATCCTTTCTCTGTCCAACAGTTATATATGCGATACTTCATAACTCAGCAGCTAGCCATTTTAAAAGTATTTGCTTATAAAACAGAAAAATGAAGGAGATATTATGAAATTTATAGTGCTAGATAAGGGCACAGATACATGTCTCAGGTGACTTGGCTACAGCACTACATTGACTAGTACATGAACAATTTTTAAAAAAAGATTTTACAGGGCGATCCTTTATGTCTAATCAGAAGAAAATTTATTTAATTCAATAGGTTGATTCCCCATATAAGTATTTTTATAATTATATTTACGAGGGTTGAATGAAAAGTAATGCCTCCACTTTCGTAACTCCTCAACAGATGGCAGTACTGCTATTCAGAAGGTACTGTCTTGTTCAGTAGACTATCCTCTACAGTTCCATTTTGGCAGGAAGCCTTAACACTGAACAGTTGTGTTGTTAGTCGCAGACAGTCGGTCAATGTGACTTAAGCAATGTGCAGTCATTGAATTCTTGACAGCAGAAGGTGTCACCCCAATTTCAAGCATAATCGGCATTGCACAAGAACGGGTGGGTTACATTAATGCTTTGCTTGGCTTGGAAGATCTGTGCACGATGGGTACTCAGAATGCTGATGCCTGAAATGAAAGCGCACAGACTTCTTCCGTGACGGCTTCAGAAAACTTGTTCGTCATTGGCAGAAATGTATCCAATTGTCTGGTGATTATGTGGAAAAGTGAATAGTGGTAGTTAAAGAGCACATTCTAAGGATTATTTCTGCATTTGATTTATTAAAATATTCCCATCCAAACCCATGTATTGAAGGTGGAGGCATTACTTTTCATTCAAGCCTCGTACAATTGACTAAAATAATTCCGGAACAAATGGTTACGTTCAGACAGCCAATTCACTTAAGGAAGCAGAGTATGATCCCAGTATCTGCACAACCACTTCCATCAAAATATAACCTCTATAGGTATTTTCTAGGTCCTCTAGCATAGCGCTATAGTATTTGTGGGCCAGAAGACCTTCATGTGATGTCGTCATTATGCATTTTAAAATTATGTAAACTTTCTTTGATAATTTTTAAAATAATATTAAAATAATATTGCATTTTTCCTCCTTAAGTTTCACAGTAGTAATTCCATGCATTTGCTATTTTATATTAGCTATTTTCTACCAGCAGTCTTCATATCTTAAATTACTGACATTTCTTCCATCAGTTTTCATATCTACATTCTCCAAGTCTCATTGCTGCTTTCCAAATCTGCATGATACGTTCTAAATATGAAATCGGTATGCTATAATGCAGCCTTCACCGACCCTCTTGCCAATTCTCAGTTTAGACATCCAGTGATGAAATTGCTCCCATCAGATACTGTTTCTGCCAAGAAGACTCAAGACCCATGTACTCACCCAGACATTTTATTGAATCTGTGTTTTGTGAAGCTGCTATTTGATAAATGGCTTGTTCTGTTGCCCAGTTTTACTGTTTTATTATTCAGCACAGATTTTACTATTTTATTATGTTCTACTGATATTGTATCTTGTTTTGGCATTGTTTTATAATGAAAAGTAGATAATCCACGATAAATAAAACGATTGCATTTATAGAAACACACTTTCATTACACAATTGAAAAAAATGACAAAAATGCATCTATATTACATTTCACATGCATAGCCTCTAGCCTCCACAAATAGCATGGGCACAGCTGCACCATATTGTAGGCTTTTATATAAGAAACATATATAATGGCATTCTATGGAAGAGTTGAGGAGCCCCCAGTGGTGCAATGGGTCAAACCCGTGTGCTGGCAGGACTGAAGACCAACAGGTCAGAGGTTCAAAGAACTGAAGGGTCAGATGTTCGATGGGTCAGATGTTCGAATCCAGAGAGAGTGTGGATGAGCTCCCTCTGTCAGCTCCAGCTCACCATGCGGGGACATGAGAGAAGCGTCCCACAAGGATGGTAAAACGTCCGGGCATCCCCTGGCCAACGTCCTTCATGGGAGCTCTGGGGGGGGGGGGGGGTGGAGCCTCAGCCTGATGAGTGGACGCTAACTACCACTATTCACTTTTCCACATAATCACCAGACAATTGGATACATTTCTGCCAACAATGAACAAGTTTTCTGAAGCCATCACAGAAGAAGTCGACACTGTTTCTGCAACCAGGGTCTCACAGTTCTCTCAACGTTTTCATCAGAAGCATAATGATGTCCCTGCAGATCTTCTTTCATTATCGGGAAGTCAGATGATGCTAAATCTGGACTGTATGCCATACGCTGGTGAAATCCAGTCTCTGAAGTTTCAAGTCTGTGAGCTTTCATTTCAGGCGTCAGCATCCTGGGTACCCATTGTGCACAGATCTTTCAATAGCCAAGCAAAGCAATAATGTGACCCACACGTTCTTATGAAATGCCGATTATGCTTGAAATTTCTCTCTGAGTGATTCGACGATCATCCTGAATCAATCTGTCAACCTTTTGCTTCTGAAACTCGGTGGCTGCTGTCACAGGACATCCAACTCTTTGTTTGTCACACATGTCAGATGTTCCCACCTCAACATCTTTAAACTTAATCACCCAACGATGCACAGTACTCACATCAACACAATCTCCTCTACACTTCCATTTTGGCAGGAAGCCTTAGAATTGAATGGTTGTGTTGTTAAAGTGCGAAGTATGGAACCTTGCGCAGATGGTCTGTCAATGCGACTTAAGCAATGTGCAGTCATTGAATTCTTGACAGCAGAAGGTGTCACCCCAAAGGAGATTCATCAGAGAATGCAAACTGTTTATGGAGATTGTGTTGATGTGAGTACTGTGCGTCGTTGAGCGAGTAAGTTTAAAGATGTTGAGATGGGAACATCTGACTTGTGTGACAAACAAAGAGTTGGGCGTCTTCTAACAGCAACCATCGAGTTTCACAAGCAAAAGGTTGACAGATTGATTCAGGATGATCGTCATATCACTCAGAGAGAAATTTCAAGCACCCAAAATTTCAAGAATAATCAGTATTTCACAAGAATGTGTGGGTCACATTATTGCTTTGCTTGGCTATCAGAAGATCTGTGTACGATGGGTACCCAGGATGGTGATGCCTGAAATGAAAGTGCATAGACTTGAAACTTCAGAGACTGGATCTCACTACCGTACGACATCCTCCATACAGTCAAGATTTAGCACCGTCTGACTTCCATCTGTTCCCGATAATGAAAGAAGATCTGTGGGGACACCCTTATGCTTCTGATGAAGATGTTGAGAGAACTGTGAGATGCTGGTTGCTGAAACAGAGTGTCGACTTCTTCCACGACAGCTTCAGAAAACTTGTTCATCATTGGCAAAAATGTATCCAATTGTCTGAGGATTATGTGGAAAAGTGAATAGTGGTAGTTAAAGAACACATTCTAAGGATTATTTCTGTTGGATTTATTACAATATTCCCATCCAAAACCAAGTAACAAAGGTGGAGGCATTACTTTTCATTCAACCCTCATACATAGTTATCTTTTCCTCTGAGTTACCAGTCAAATTTGAAAAAGATTAAGAAGAAAATGTACTTTCCAATGTAACCATTCTGAACTCCCCAGAAAGGCAAACAACTCAATTTGCCTTTGCAGAATCTCTCTTGCCCAACCATAACTTTGGCCCCTTCCACACAGCTGAATAAAATCCCACATTATCTGCTTTGAACTGGAATATATAGCAGTGTGGACTCAGACAACCCAGTTCAAAGCAGATATTGTGGGATTTTTTGCCTTGATACTCTGGATTATTTGGCTGTGTGGAAGGGTCCTTTGTTGAACTGAAACCAAGTCAGAGCCTTTTTACTGAAGACATTTAACAGTTCTAGAAACTTTTGCTGTGCAATTATTATTCACATCTACCAGATCAGTCAGATGTCAATGCACACCATTCTGCTCATTGCAGCCGTGGCCAAAATGTGACGTGCAGGGCTTTTGCTGACGACAGGCAGAAAGTCTCCCAATTGTCTACTAGTCTTGAGTCTTGGGATGCCTGAATACATTAGTCATGGTGAACCTATTTTGTCTTCTGCAATTATTTAAAAACACTGCTGGCAACTACATCAAATCTCCATAACCAATGAAGATGAGTGCGGCATTGTTATTCTTATACCTAAAACTGTTTCTTCATCTCCAATCAAGAAGTGTCATGAATTAAGACAAAAAAATATGAAGGCTTACTAGTGGCATACCTACAGAAGAAGGGGGGGGGGGATGAAGGCATTGCCAAAAAGGAACTCTGTTGGGTTGTTTTGAGGTGTTTTTTCCCTAGCAGCATTCTCTCCTAACGTTTCACCTACATCTGTGGCAAGAATCTTCAGTTGTTCTGAAGATGCCAGTCACAGATGCAGGCAAAACGTTAAGAGAGAATGCTGCTGGAACACGGCCATACAGCCAGAAAAACTCACAGCAACCCAGTGATTCTAGCCATGAAATAATAATAATAATAATAATAATTATTATTATTATTATTATTATTTGAAACACAACAAGATGAGTCCACAGCAGACAAGATCACTCTGCTGGTTGTTGCATTGGATCACACGTCAGACACTTCCCAAGTTTCTAGGACTGTGTGATGTATTGGCGAATAATGCGTGCAGATCCCAGTAAGGTGGCCTTTAGCAGCTGGCAGATGATAATTTTGTCAGCGCCGATTGTGTTTAAGTGCAGGCCAAGGTCTTTAGGCACTGGACCCAGTGTGCTGATCACCACTGGGACCACCTTGACTGGCTTTTGCCACAGTCTTTGCAGTTCAATCTTTAAATCCTCATATCGTGTCAGCTTTTCCAGTTGTTTCTCTTCAATCCTGCTGTCACCTGGGATTGCAACATCGACAATCCATACTTTGTTTTTTTTAACACAATTGTGAGGTCAGGAATATTGTGCTCCAAAACTCTGTGTGTCTGAATTTGGAAGTTCCAGAGGAGTTTGATGTGCTCATTTTCTGTAACTTTTTCCAGCTTGTGATCCCACCAGTTGATTGTCGCAGGCAGATGGTATTTGTGGCACAAGTTCCAATGAATCATCTGAGCAACGATGTTATGTTTCTGCTTGTAGTCTGTCTATGCGATCTTCTTGCAGCAGCTGAGGATATGATCTATTGTTTCATCGGTTTCCTTGCAGAGTCTACACTTGAGATCTGTCGTCGACTTATCAATTCTGGCTTTGATGGCATTTGTTCTAATGGCTTGTTCTTGGGCTGCCAGAATCAGCACCTCCGTCTCCTTTTTCAGAGTTCCATTTGTGAGCCACAGCCATGTTTTTTCTTTGTCAATTTGGCTCTCAATTTTCCCCAGGAACTGTCCATGAAGAGCCTTCTTTTGCCAGTTTTCGCCTCTGTTCTGGATAGTGTGATTCACTCTTTGTCTTTTGCACTTTAAGCAATTTACTATTATTATTATTATTATTATTATTATTATTATTATTATTATTATTATCGAGCCCCCGGTGGCGCAGTGGCTTAAAGCACTGAGCTGCTGAGCTTGTTGATCGAAAGGTCGCAGGTTCGATTCCGAGGAGCGGCGTGAGCTACTGCTGTCAGCCCTAGCTTCTACCAACCTAGCAGTTCGAAAACATGCAAATGTGAGTAGATCAATAGGTACCGCTCCGGCGGGAAGGTAACGGCGCTCCATGCAGTCATGCCGGCCACATGACCTTGGAGGTGTCTACGGACAATGCTGGCTCTTTGCCTTAGAAATGGAGATGAGCACCACACCCCAGAGTGAGACATGACTGGACTTAATGTCAGGGGACTACCTACCCTTACTATTATTATTATTTAAAAACTTTATTTATATTCCACTCTATCTTCCCAAAGGGACTCAGGGTGGACTCCAAACATAAAAGGCAAACATTCAATGAAAGCCTTCAACAAGGAACTCTGGGTCCTTCCAGAAAAGTCCTATATCCCAGGATCTGATCCCAATGTGTTCTGCTTAAACTGGAACTATGAGTGCGCATTGCCAGATAATCTGGGATAAACAGAAAATGTGGAATCAGATCCTGGGATATAGGGCCTGTCTGGGAGGGCCCTCTGTTCTGCACATATGAAAAATTCATTCAGTCTCCAATTATTTAGCATTCTGGAAAGCAAAATTAATCACACCTAGAATTTTTATATTTTCTTTGTTCATATGGTAACTTCACTTGTCCCTTTCCTTTGGATCTCCTGATTCTATTTTTCTAAATGCTCAACTGACATTTTAAGTCACTGCAATAGATATTTGGAGACTTATGGGAAGAGGCAACACCTCCACTTCGTCCCCATCCTGTAGCTGCATCAATGCCCACTTTCCACAGATGCCACAGCTAGTGGCTTTAAGCAGGCTTCCAAAATCTAGATGCATGTTAAGAGTAACAATTTTCATACAGGCGATCAGATAGGAAAGTCTTATAAATGCTGTTCTTTTCTCCTTTAAGTGACAAAGAAAATGTTGAGGAAATGTTTGCAAGGTTGGCTTCTATTATCAGCACCAACAACACTGACCAACCCAAGAATGTGTCTTAGTCAGAAAAGGGTTCCTTGGCTTTTTTCCACCAGCAGACTGAAATGCTAATGGGAAGAAAGGCCGGCGGCTAAAACTGTCGGGCGCCTGTAACATGGTGGGGCGACTAGAATATATATATAGATAGGAAAATAAATACCATAATTATCCTTTTAGAAATTACTCAGTATATACAGATATTTTTGCCTCATTCAGAGCAGACTCAATAACAGCTTCTTATAACAAACTAGCCGTCCCCTGTCATACGTTGCTGTGGCCTGGTCTGTGTATATGTGTTTATGTGTGTGTATATATTTATTTATTTATTTGTGTGTGTGTGTGTGTGTATATATATTTGTTTATTCATGTGTTTATGCATATTGTGTATATGTGTGCACTTGTCTATATGCATATTTGTGTGTATGTATGTGTATATGTGTGTGCATGTGTATACATGTTTGTGTGCGCGTGTATATGTATGTGTGTATATATTAGTGTATTTGTGTATTTATATGTGTTTATGCATATTGTGAATATGTGTGTGCTTTATATGCATATTTGTATGTATATGTGTGTGTATGTATGTGCATATGTGTGTGTGCATGTGTATACGTATATATGTATGTGTGCATGCGTATATATATGTGTGTGTATATATATATATATTAGTATATTTGTGTGTTTATATGTGTTTATGCATACTGTGAATATGTGTGTGCTTGTCTATATGTATATTTGTGTGTATATATGTATGTGTATATGTATGTGTGTGCATGTGTATACGTATATATGTATGTGTGCATGTGTATATGTATATGTGTGTATATATTAGTGTATTGTGTGTTTATATGTGTATATGCATATTGTGAATATGTGTGTGTTTTATATGCATATTTGTGTGTATATATGTGTGTAAGTATGTGTATATATATGTATATTTGTATGTGCATGTGTATATGTATATATGTATGTATATGTATATATTTGTGTGTGCTTGTGCATATACACTATATGTGTGTGTGTATGAATGTATGCATGTGTATATGTATATGAGTATATGTATATTATGTATATATGGTGTACTTTTGGGTTTTTAAGTCTGTTCTGCTGGGTGTTTTTTTTCTTTTGTGTGTGTGTGTGTTTTAGGGGTGATGGACACTCGTTGGACTGTTAGATGTATTGTGTCAGAATTTAGTCAATTCGACTGCTGGTTTCTGAGTTATGTTTCTCCCACAAACAAACATTACATTTTTATATATAATAGCTGTACCCTGCCATGCATTGCTGTAGCCCAGCCTGTGTATATGTGTTTTGTGTGTGTATATGTGTGAATATGCGTGTATGTATTTGTGTATATACACGTGTATATACACGTGTATTTGCATACAATGCATGGTTTTGTGCATCCATTGTAATGTATTTTTTGTTTTTTTGTGTTTTTCACTGTTTTTATGAGTGATGGTCACTCGTTGGCCTGATACGTGTCTTGTGTCCAAATTTGGTATCAATTCGTCCAGTGGTTTTTGAGTTATGTTCATCCCACAAACGAACATTACATTATGCCTCTAGAACATGGCTCTATAACCCGAAAAAACCCACAAGAACCTAGTGATTCCAGCCATGAAAGCCTTCGACAATACATTGAACATTACATTTTTATTTATATAGATAGATGTTAAGAGTTTAAGAGGATGGTTCACGTTATATCAAAGACTTGGTACAGAATTCTTTCTACTGTTTCCAAAGACCCTGATGATTTCATGCAAAGTGTACTTTCAGATTGTTAGTCAAAATGCACAGAAATCCTGGCGAGGCTATCTAGCCTGGCTTCATTATCTTCTTCTATTGTTCGCATACACACAAACAATTATATACTAAAAGTTGGCATTTGTACACAAGGCAGCTGTTTTGTATTCTGTGCATGGATCTATCAGGAAAGCTTGCTGTTTGCCCTCTCCCTTCAATATATTGGAGAGGCAGGACCCAAAATACTACTTTTAAAAGGATCAGAGTTGGAATGGGATATGAATGCACACTGTGGCATCCACCTGACACTATTATGGACTCTTCCCAGAGTAAGGGAATTCCAGAAGTATACACTTTTTAACTGCACTTGACGCCCCTAATGTGAGCTGACATACAAGAGAGAAGCTGCCCTGAAACTGCTGACAGAAAGAAAACACAGGAAGCAGGATTTCACAGCGTGCCTGGCAATACTGCAACCAAACTCTCTGCGCTACTAATCAGAAAGCCACACATTGGTGGTTTTCTTGGTAACAGCAAAAAAAAAGCAACAGTCTCTCTCCACTCCTCTCCCATATTCATATTTATAGAGGGAAGAAGAGACATTAGTGATGCACTCCTTATGCAAAGTGTCTATCAAAGATTGGTACCTCGGGCACCCCCTCCACAAAACATGTTCCCCTACATTAAAAACATGCATTCAACTGACAATTTGCTGGCTTGTAAGAATGCCAAAATCTTGTGCTCAAAGGCAACGGCCTCTAATGAGAAGAGCAGCTCTGCATGTAAATTACTGCAAGGATCGATGCCACATTACGACTTCCCGCAGGAAAGAACAGCCTTGCAAATAAATCCATAAGAATTACTGGCCCACGAACACATGTGTTAGGATTCCTGTCTACACATACCTCTGCTAGCAATTCATGAAATATTGATGACCTGGAAAGGAAGGCCCACTAAGCTGCCTTATCATAAACAACGGCTTCCTTCCCTCCGGTCATTTGATCTCATCACTTGAGAAATGTCCAAGATGTCACTGAGGAGGTTGTACTTGACTGTTATAAACCTGCAGTGCTAAATCTGCAAGGAGGAAATACAAGAAATAAAGGCACGATATATCTGGACAGTTTAAATCTGATTTGAGCTCTGAAATAGTTTTTGATGCTTGACAGAAGAATAGAGGGTGTGTAACACTCTCATAGACTTCTACCTGGAATGGAAATTGAAGATGACCTGTTTTAAGGATCCCAAGTGGTCCCTCTAGTCACTCATGGATTGCCATTTTCAGAAGAGAATTCTGGGCAGCTGGGGATTGTTGCTGTGGTACATGGCAGTTATACTGTGGTGGTCCACAGTACCATAAGTCCTCAGTGCTGAATACTGTATTGGATAATCACTACCACATAACCAAATGTGGCAGTGATTATCCAATACAGTATTCAGCACTGTTAGGATCATAACCTGTTGGATTGTGATCAATTGAGAAAACCATAATCTATATATATTTTAAGAAAAGAAATGGTATTTATGCTTGGCAAGCTGCTAGACTGATTTCTAGGTGACTCTGAACTATTACGAACAGAGAATATGCCAATGCGCGCTCTCTCTCTCTGTCTCTCTCTCTCTATAGATAGATAGATAGATAGATAGATAGATAAAGATATATATATTCACTACATAGATAGATAGATAGATAGATAGATAGATAGATAGATAGATATAAATATAGATAGATATATTCACTACCTTGATATTCGCTACCTTGGCAGCCACCTCTCCACTAAAGTCAACACTGACACTGAAATACAACACTGCCCGAGCTCTGTGAGTGCAACATTTTTCTGAATGAAGCACAGAGTGTTTGAGAACCAGGACATCCATAGGGATACCAAGGTGCTTGTTTATGAAACTGTTGTCCTCCCAACCCTGCTATATGCGTGCGAGACGTGGACTATTGACAGAAGTCACATGCAACTCCTAGAACGATTCAATCAGCGTTGCCTCCGAAAAATCCTGCACATTTTTTTGGGAAGACAAGCGGACAAACATCAACGTGCTGGAAGAAACGAAGACCACCAGCATTGAATTGATGGTCCTCTACGTTGTCCGGATGCCCGACCACTGTCTCCCAAAGCAATTGCTCTACTCCAAACTCAAAAACGGAAAACAGAATGTTGATGGGCAGGAAAAGAGATTTAAAGATGGGCTCAAAGCCAACCTTAAAAACTCTGGCATAGACATTGAGAACTGGAAAGCCCTGGCCCTTGAGCACTCCAGCTGGAGGTCAGCTGTGACCAGCAGTGCTGTAGAATTTGAAGAGGCATGAATGGAGAGAAATGTGCCAAGAGGAAGGCGCATCAAGCCAACCCCAACCGGGACCGCCTCCCACCTGGAAACCGATGTTCTCACTGCGGAAGAACATGAAGATCAAGAATAGGGCTCCACAGTCACCTAAGTACCCACCACCAGTACACCGATCTTAGAAGACAATCCTACTAGGACAACGAGGGCTCGCCTAAGTAAGTATACACACACACACACACACACACACACACAGATCTTCAGAAGTGTTGTTTAATGTTAAAAATACTCTCCCATAGATATCTTGTTTCTATTTCATGCTCTCTCAGGAAACAAAAAAATCAATTAGACTGCTTTAAAATAACATGTTTGTTTTACTCACAACTTCAGGCATTTGAATGTACAGACACATTTCTTGTTAGTTTGAACCAGGGGTCCTCAAACTAAGGTCTAGGGGTGGATATACGGCCTTCCAAGGTCACTTACCCCCAGCCCTCACACAGAGTCAACCTAAGTCTGAAACTACTTGAAAGCACACAACAACAACAACAACAACAACAAAAACCCTATCTCATCAGCCCAAAGCAGGCCCACACTTCCCACTGAAATACTAATAAATTTATATTTGTTAAAACCATTCTTCATTTTAATTATTGTATTGTTTTAAGTGTTTTTTGCACTACAAATAAGATATGTGCATTTTGCCTAGGAATTCATTCATGTTTTTCTAATTATAATCCAGTCCTCCAATAGTTTGAGGGACTGTGACCTGGCCCTCTGTTTAAAAAGTCTGAGGACCCCTGGTTTGAGCTTTAAAATGTTTAGGTTTGAGTCTTTAACTTTCAGTCTTTATCAGTCTCCTTAACACAATACAGCTCTGTACAACTCTCCTTTATAACTGTCTACTTCCAACTGTCATCTTCAACTTTTATCCCTCACCTGTCATATTTTAATTGTGTTCTAAACAGTCCCTGATCTGATCACATGGTCTGCAGCCCCACCCACAACCTCAAGAACATAGAGTTAGGGGAACTGCATACCAAAAAACACATACACACTTCAGTATTGAAACGGCATATTATATACAGATAAATCATTAAACAGATGGGGCTTGAGAAGGTTGCCTATTTCCAACATACTGAGCTTGGGGAAATGTATTTTTTGGACAATAACTTGGCAAAATCCCTCAGCCAGCGCAGTGGATTCAGAGATTCTGGATGTGAAGTCCAAAAATTAACTTCTTAAGCTTTGGCTGAATATTATGTGAAACCACAAAGTACAGTCAACATCCAAGGATTGAAAGTGAGATCACTATTATTAGCTCTAGTTCTTCTTTGTATCACATTCTGATTAAAGAGTACTAAACCCCTAGATTAATAATTAATTAGTGCAGGCGGGACAGATGTTTGTAGTGTTTGGCCTAAGTTAAGAGATAGACAAGTGGGAGAGAGTAAATTTCCTTCCCAGGCCTTCCAAAGACCACATGATATCACAAATCCCCTTTTCAAGTTTTGCTGATAACTACAAGCAAGAATAATCCAGATCAAACACAGAAAAATGCTACACAGCAATCTCTATCATTAACAAGGACACTTCATTAAAATAGAACCATCTGAAAATTAACATTGATAACAATAATATTCAATGACTATGTGGCAATCATTTCACAACAAAATGCTTTCATAGATTATGCATCCATGGATTAAATCATCTGCAGATTTTATTTATTTATTTCATATCAAAAGCATTGCATAATTTAGTATAAAACCAATAAAAATAGAAGGAGCCCAGGTAGCTAAATATCTTTTGACCAAAAACGGGCAACAGCAATGGCATTGTCTGTAACCTCCAACAATTCTTCCTATATACATGAGGCAGGGCATAGTGGACAAGCAAACAGATGCAAAGTTGTCTGTTCTGTTTCACAGTCACACAAGGTGTGGGATTCTTTTAGGTAGTGCCATTTTGCCAGGTTGTCTTTTGATCTGCCCACTCCACTTCTGAGTCTGTTCAGGGACTTCCAAGTTGCTCATTCTTGGTTTGCCCCTGGAGGAAGACTTTCATGGAGGGCTTGGGTTTTCCTGGTTTAGCTGCCCAGAGGGATACCCTTGCTGTTGCCAAGAGGAGTGGTAGTTCTCATAAAGCTTTCCTTTGATTTGAGTCTACTGGGAGGAGGCTGGTAGCCATGTTATGGGTGGCTTTCACAGTGTTCAACCTTATTTCTGTCACATTTAGCCGCAACTTCCCATCACACATCAGGGTGGGCAATACCAGCTAGCTTTATCAACAGGTGTACGTTTAAGACATCCTGTGATTATTCTGCATGTTTCATTCAATGCTATGTTCACCTGCTTTGCATGGGAAGACCTATGCCTATCCGCAGACTGAAAATATCCCTTCACCCCAAAGACCAAAAACCAAACTGCAAATCTAGATTTTGTCCTATAAATGCACCATCTTGTTACACTTTGGATATAATGGAACATGCGCAACCACAGATTTTGGTATCCATGGAAGGTTCTTACCTCCCCCCTCCCAATGAATACCAGGGGCCCTTTGTGGAAGGATCCTATATATCAGTGGTTCTCAACCTTTTTTTTGATCAGGCGTCTACTACAGACCCCCAAGCCAGGAGGAAGAACTTGATGAAGTCTTCTGCCAACAGTTGACCAAACAGGCACAGAAAAGAGATGTAGTAGTCATGGGCGATTTCAACTATCCCGATATTTGCTGGAAAACAAACTCGGCCAAGAGTACAAGGTCCAACAAATTCCTCGCTTGCCTGGCAGACAATTTCATGGTCCAGAAGGTAGAAGAGGCAACAAGGGGATTGGCTACTCTTGATCTCATCCTAACAAATGCGGAGGACCTGATCGATGCGGTCGAAGTGGAAGGATCCTTAGGGGCAAGTGACCATGTGCTCCTGCAATTTGAGGTACAAAGGAAGGCCGAAACTAAGACAAGTCAAACCCGCATTTTGGACTTTAGGAGAGCTGATTTCCAAAAAATGAAGGAAACGCTGAGCAGCATTCCGTGGACACAGATACTAAAAGACAAGGGAGTTACGGATGGATGGGAATTTCTCAAGAGTGAAATACTCAAGATGCAATTGCAAACCATGCCAACAAAGAGAAAAAATAGGACAAGTGCAAAGAAGCCAGAATGGATGTCCAAAGAACTTCTAACTGTGCTAAGACACAAAAGAGACATGCACAAGAAGTGGAAAAAGGGAGAAATCACCAAAGAAGAATTCAAACAAATAGCCAACACCTGTAGGGAAAAGGTCCGCAAGGCTAAAGCACAAAATGAGCTCAGGCTTGCCAGGGACATTAAAAACAATAAAAAGGGCTTCTATTCTTATGTCAGTAGAAAAAGGAAAAACAAGGAGGCGATAGGACCTCTTCGCGGAGAAGATGGGGCAATGCTGACAGGGGATAGGGAAAAGGCAGAACTACTTAATGCCTTCTTTGCCTCGGTCTTCTCACAAAAAGAGAGTCTTCAACCTCAGCAAGATGGAGTGGATGAGGGATTGGAGGACATCCAACCCCAAATTGGGAAAGAAGTCGTCCAGGAATACCTGGCCGCTCTTAATGAGTTCAAGTCCCCAGGGCCAGATCAACTACACCCAAGAGTACTGAAGGAACTAGCGGAAGTCATTTCGGAACCATTGGCAACCATCTTTGAGAGTTCTTGGAGAACGGGAGAAGTTCCAGCAGATTGGAGGAGGGCCAATGTGGTCCCAATCTTCAAGAAGGGAAAAAAGGATGACCCAAACAACTACCGTCCGGTCAGCCTCACGTCGATACCGGGCAAGATTTTGGAAAAGATTGTTAAGGAAGCGGTCTGCAAACACTTAGAAACAAATGCAGTCATCGCTAATAGTCAACATGGATTTATCAAAAACAAGTCATGCCAGACTAATCTGATCTCTTTCTTCGATAGAGTTACAAGCTGGGTAGATGCGGGGAATGCCGTGGATGTAGCGTACCTGGATTTCAGTAAGGCCTTCGACAAGGTCCCCTATGACCTTCTGGCAAGGAAACTAGTCCAATGTGGGCTAGGCAAAACTACGGTGAGGTGGATCTGTAATTGGTTAAGTAGACGAACACAGAGAGTGCTCACTAATGCTTCCTCCTCATCTTGGAAAGAAGTGACAAGTGGAGTGCCGCAGGGTTCCGTCCTGGGCCCGGTCCTGTTCAACATCTTTATTAATGACTTAGATGAAGGGCTAGAAGGCATGATCATCAAGTTTGCAGACGACACCAAATTGGGAGGGATAGCCAATAGTCCAGAGGACAGGAGCAGAATTCAAAACGATCTTGACAGATTAGAGAGATGGGCCAAAACTAACAAAATGAAGTTCAACAGTGACAAATGCAAGATACTCCACTTTGGCAGAAAAAATGAAATGCAAAGATACAGAATGGGGGACGCCTGGCTCGAGAGCAGTACGTGTGAAAAAGATCTTGGAGTCCTCGTGGACAACAAGTTAAACATGAGCCAACAATGTGATGTGGCAGCAAAAAAAGCCAATGGGATTTTGGCCTGCATCAATAGGAGCATAGTGTCTAGATCTAAGGAAGTAATGCTACCCCTCTATTCTGCTTTAGTTAGACCACATCTGGAATATTGTGTCCAATTCTGGGCACCACAATTCAAGAGAGATATTGACAAGCTGGAATGTGTCCAGAGGAGGGCGACTAAAATGATCAAGGGTCTGGAGAACAAGCCCTATGAGGAGCGGCTTAGGGAACTGGGCATGTTTAGCCTGAAGAAGAGAAGACTGAGAGGAGATATGATAGCCATGTATAAATATGTGAGAGGAAGCCACAAGGAGGAGGGAGCAAGCTTGTTTTCTGCTTCCTTGGAGACTAGGACGCGGAACAATGGCTTCAAACTACAAGAGAGGAGATTCCATCTGAACATTAGGAAGAACTTCCTGACTGTGAGAGCCGTTCAGCAGTGGAACTCTCTGCCCCGGAGTGTGGTGGAGGCTCCTTCTTTGGAAGCTTTTAAGCAGAGGCTGGATGGCCATCTGTCAGGGGTGATTTGAATGCAATATTCCTGCTTCTTGGCAGGGGGTTGGACTGGATGGCCCATGAGGTCTCTTCCAACTCTTTGATTCTATGATTCTATGATTCTAGGACCAATTTGATCAGGGACCACTCTACAAAATTAGGACCAAAAGGTTTATGAATCGGTTTTTGGTCAACTTTAGATTTGGTTTGGTTACTTGGGGTGCTGATTCAGAAAATTGCATTGGATAGACAACATAAGCTCTAGTTTCTGATACAGAACATATGCCATCCAGTAGTCGCCATCTACTCACCCACAGAAAACCATATTTAATAAGCCTTGGCACTATAAGAGGGTTTCACCAGACCAATTGCTCTTGCTGCAATGGCATAATAACAGTGAAGCCACAGACCATATTTTAGTTGTTATAGACCACTGGTAGTCCACAGACCACAGATTGGGAACCACTGTTATAGATCATACATGTCAAGCACAAGGGCTACTGGGTGAATACAGCTCATCACATAATTTTTATGTGGTCCAAGATGCTTTCAGTGCCAAGGAAACATAGTTACATGTATACTGTCTTACAATTACAAATGACCCTTTGAAGGCAGCCATAAGCTTGACGTCCCTGCTCTAGATAGTCCGAGCTAAAGTAGATCTACTGAATCAAAAGAAACCTAGGTACATTTTAATTTACCAATGTACTCATACAAAGTTAATCTTAATTCAGTGGGACTGTTTCATCTTGGATTCAGGCCATTAAAGCAAAAGCATTTAAGTAAATTATTCAAATACATTTCTAATAATGATCTTTGCTACACATTGAGTGCCCTGGATAACACTCCATTAGTAGAAATTTGGCTAGAAGGGAAGGAATGGTCCGGTTTGTTTAAAATGTTCCATTTTTAATTGTTCACTTTAATGGTGTAGAATAAACATCAAGAAGTATAAATGCAAGCAAAGAAAGTCAACCTTACAGGAATAATGGTTACACCATTAGTTGGATGGTGGGATGAAGGAAAGAATCATAAAACCAGAAGACATAGAATTGGGAATAGAAAAAAAATCAAAACAAAAGGCAAACCAAGATTCATCATTGCTGTCTTGCAAAAGCCACCATTAAAATGTCCATGACTCAGATTCTTTGTGCTTTCCATCCAAGAAATTGTAATTAAACACAGTTCAATAGCTTGTGCATGCCTCTGCTCACACAATATATCATAGAGAGATGTCTGTCCAAACAATAAGCTTAGCACATGTTAGTGCTAAGCTCGGAGACAATGTACACTGGGACATGTGCAGAAAAAGGACACTTTTCATAAAAAAATTTATGTTTACACAGTTGGAAATCATTTGCTGCTCTGGGCAATATAGAACCTTTTTTTAAAAAAAAAAGTGAAGTTCATACCAGATGTTTTCATTACCAAAAAAGAAAGGTCAAAATCCCTTGAAAACAAAGACAGTCTGATTCATCTTGGAAGGTAATGCTGAAAGCCCCATGAACCATATGTGCACAGAAATTGCAAGAAAGGCTCAAAATAATTCCTCTAGTGTCTGTGCATAAAATATTACAGTTCATTTTCTTTACTATTTACCCTGATTCCAGAAACTGTGCAGGGTGACCCAGATACTTGTCTCTTCAATCTCAGAATTGCCCTGGGATTGCTTAACACTCACAACTCATGAAAGACTAGTTAAGACTTCAACGTTGGAGCCAAACTCGGAAGAGGCCCATCACTCAATCCCTTTCCTTATATCCATGGATTCCAAACAAAGTGCTTGCGTTCCTTCTTCTCACTAGTTTCCCAATTAATTCCCATCAATTCCCCATGATAATTAAGTGCTCAAATAGCGAGAGTCTTTCACAGGAATATGTGAACATTTTTAGCATGCTAGGAGACAGTGATAGAAATAAACGTGGTAACAACTCATGCATGTGCAAATCAGAAATATCTTTCATGCACACATACATACATTTTGAGTGTTGCCTTCCCAAGCAAAACAGTCTTCTTTATGCATAGTGAAACATTAAAACAAGGGTTTGGTTTTTTTTAATTGACAATACTTGCCGTATCCAAGTAATCCTTTACGAAACTGACAATAAAAACAACAGCAATGATTTAAATAATAACAAGCAACCTAATCACATTGGCTGTTGGAATCACCATTGTCCGTAGATGCCTCCAAGTTCATGCGGCCAGCATGACTGCATGGAGCGCCGTTACCTTCCCGCTGAAATGGTACCTATTTATCTACTCACATTTGCATGTTTTTGAACTGCTAGGCTGGCAGAAGCTGGGGCTAACAATGGGAGCTCACCCCGTACCACAGATTCAAACCACCAAACTTTTAATCAGGAAGTTCTGCAACTTAGCAGTTTTACCCGCTGTGCTACCACGGCCTCGCAGAACGCATAGATCAGGGAATTTTTTTATTTTTGTTTACACTACAATATATAAAACAGCCAACTGTAAATATATATGTCTCTCAGGGTACATCTAGCATTAATGCAATTTGATACCAATTTAACTGCCATTGCTCAGTGCTAGACAATTACAAGAATTTTAGTTTGGTGAGGCACCAGCACTCTCTGGCACAAAAGGCTATAAAGACCTTGTAAAACTACAACCTATGATTCCATAGCATTGAGCCTTGGCTGTTAAAAGAGGTGCCAAACTGTATTATTTCTACAGCGTATGCTCACCTTCAGCCTTGCCACTATCAGTGACACTCGACCTGAGACACAATGTGGCAGACAGTAAATTTGTGAATATCCAGTGTGTTTTAATTTGTGGTTACTTTGTGTTTTGATAAAGTTCTCAGTCTGTCTGTATACATTCAGTGCTATTATTATTATTATTATTATTATTATTATTATCCAAAAATATTAAAGGTAAAGGTTGTCCCCTGACGTTAAGTCCAGTCATGTCTGACTCTGGGGTGTGGTGCTCATCTCCGTTTCTAAGCCGAAGAGCCAGCGTTGTCCGTAGACACCTCCAAGGTCATGTGGCCGGCATGACTGCATGGAGCGCTGTTACATTCCCGCCGGAGCGGTATCTATTGATCTACTCACATTTGCATCTTTTCGAACTGCTAGGTTGGCAGAAGCTAGGGCTGACAGCGGAAGCTCACGCCGCTCCCTGGAATCGAACCTGCGACCTTTCGATCAACAAGCTCAGCAGCTCAATGTCACTCTGCTGGCTGTTGTACTGGATCACACATCGGACACTTCCCAAGTATCTAGGATTGTGAGGTATCGGCAATTACTGCGTGCAGATCCCAGTAGAGTGGCCTTTTGCAGCTGACAGATGGTAATTTTGTCAGTGCCAATTGTGCACCCAGTGTGTCGATCACCACTGGGATCACCTTTACTGGCTTGTGCCAGAGTTTTACAGTTCGATCTTTAAATCCTTATATTGTGTCAGCTTTCCAGTTGTTTCTCTTCAATCCTGCTGTCATCTGGGATTGCAACATCGACAATCCGTACTTGGTTTTTTAACACAATTGTTAGGTCATGAGTACTGTGCTCCAAAACTCTCGGTCTGAATTCGAAAGTCCCAGAATAGTTTGATGTGTTCATTTTCTGTAACTTTTTCAGGTTTTTTTGATCCCACCAGTTCCTTGTCGCAGGCAGATGGTATTTGTGGCACAAGTTATTAATTATAATAATGTATTATTATAAATAATTATAATAATTAATTATTATTTTTAGTTATTAATAATATTTATTATTATTATTATTTTAAAACCTAGATATCATAAAATCATAGAATCATAGAATCAAAGAGTTGGAAGAGACCTCATGGGCCATCCAGTCCAACCCCCTGCCAAGAAGCAGGAATATTGCATTCAAATCACCCCTGACAGATGGCCATCCAGCCTCTGTTTAAAAGCTTCCAAAGAAGGAGCCTCCACCACACTCCGGGGCAGAGAGTTCCACTGCTGAACGGCTCTCACAGTCAGGAAGTTCTTCCTAATGTTCAGATGGAATCTCCTCTCTTGTAGTTTGAAGCCATTGTTCCGCGTCCTAGTCTCCAAGGAAGCAGAAAACAAGCTTGCTCCCTCCTCCCTGTGGCTTCCTCTCACATATTTATACATGGCTATCATATCTCCTCTTCGCCTTCTCTTCTTCAGGCTAAACATGCCCAGTTCCCTAAGCCGCTCCTCATAGGGCTTGTTCTCCAGACCCTTGATCATTTTAGTCGCCCTCCTCTGGACACATTCCAGCTTGTCAATATCTCTCTTGAATTGTGGTGCCCAGAATTGGACACAATATTCCAGATGTGGTCTAACCAAAGCAGAATAGAGGGGTAGCATTACTTCCCTAGATCTAGAAACTATGCTCCTATTGATGCAGGCCAAAATCCCATTGGCTTTTTTTGCCGCCACATCACATTGTTGGCTCATGTTTAACTTGTTGTCCACGAGGACTCCAAGATCTTTTTCACACGTACTGCTCTCGAGCCAGGCATTGTCCCCCATTCTGTATCTTTGCATTTCATTTTTTCTGCCAAAGTGGAGTATCTTGCATTTGTCACTGTTGAACTTCATTTTGTTAGTTTTGGCCCATCTCTCTAATCTGTCAAGATCGTTTTGAATTAAAATGTAAAATGTAAATTAAAAATGTAAAATTAAAAGTAATAAACCATTCATATATTCAGTTGCACAGCTTCTGATCTGCATTTCTCCATGATGAAAATTAAAAGTTATGCAACTAAGAAGAAAAAAATCATTGTGCTATCTCCTAACAGTGATGGTATTCATATCAATTATGTGTTCTTTCAATGTGATTCCATGGGTGTGGAGTTACAGGAAATGCCAAAAGCAACGTGGAAGCAAAATATTATACTCAGTTGGAAAAGACATGTAATATTCTGAAAGTAACATAATGCATTTACATATATATTGCGAACCACTCTTTGCTACAAGAGCCCTGATGATACAGTTGTGTAATTATATAGTTTCCATGTAGAAGATTCCAGATCCAGTCCAGCTAGAGGAAATGAGCCAAAATCTTGGAAAACTACTTCTAATTGGTGTAGATGCTACATAACTGGAACAATGGTCTAGCTCTGTAAAGATGTCCTATATTTACAACAATTTGGCTTAACAGATGTAAGCTTACCAAGAATGAGATGTCAGGATAAGCAATCTGGATCCCTCCAGATCAGTGGTTCTCAACCTTCCTAATGCCGCGACCCCTTAGTACAGGTCTTCATGTTGTGGTGACCCCCAACCATAACGTTATTTTCGTTGCTACTTCATAACTGTAATTTTGCTTCAGTTATGAATTGTAATGTAAATATCTGATATGCAGGATGTTTTTTTCAATCACTGGACCAAATTTGGCATAAGTACCCAAGACGCCCAAAATTGGAATGCTGGTGGGGTTGGGGGTGATTGATTTTATCATTTGGTAATGCTGGAGTTGCTGGGATTTATAGTTCACCTAAAATCAAAGCTCCTTCTGAACTCCATCAATGATGGAATGGAATCAAACATAGTACACAGAATTCCCATGAGCAAGAGAAAATACTGGGAAGGTCTGGTGGACATTGACATTGAGTTTTTGGAGTTGTAGTTCACCTACATCTAGAGAACACTGTGGACTCAAGCAATGATGGATCTGGATCAAACTTGGCACAAATACTCAATATGTCCAAATGTGAACACTGGTAGAGTTTGGAGAAAATAGACCTTGCCATTTGGGAGTTGTAGTTGCTGGGATTTATAGTTCACCCACAATGAAATAGCATTCTGAAGCCTACCAATGATAGAATTGGACCAAACTTTCCACACAGAACCCCCATGACCAACAGAAAATACTATGTTTTCTGATGGTCTTTGGAGACCCCTCTGACACCCCCTCGTGACCCCCACAGGAGTCCCGATCTCCAGGTTGAGAAACACTGCTCCAGATGTTTTAGACCACACAAGACCCATAAGCCCCAATCAGCATCTCCAATGGACATGGAAGTTGTAACTTTACAGAAATGGCAGTCTCAAATAACTGGAAGGTGGAAATTTGCTCATTCTGACATGACAACTATCTTTGCTTTTAAGACGCTAGATGACATTATGTTGTTTTTCTGTTGGAGACATTCCTGGGTTTTGAACTGGTTTCATTCCATAATGAAACCAATAGTTGTGCATCTATGGTTTTTAAGTGTCATAAGAATAACATCAGAAGCCATGGGAATAATTTAGTGCCAAACCACAAATGGCCATTTGGCAAAAGAGCATAAGAAACAACTCTGCAGGATCATACCACAAGCCCATCAAGTCCAGCATTCTGTTCTCACAGTAGTCACCAAGTTGCCAATGGAAAGTTCACCAGCAGGACATTAAGATAATAACACCTTCCCAGAGATCTAGTGATGAGAGGAAGGCATATAAGATCCCGTATGTGTGTGTGCGTGTGTGCAAAGAGGTCAGCTACTATTAGAACAGAACAGGAAGTACTAATGAAGAGAAATAATGAATCTGTTTTCCTTGGAGTATTGCCAAAAGCAGAACACTCTGCACTAAAATGCATTTTAGCACACTTGAGTTTTCAGACAAACTCTTTGTCTTAGCTATCCTTAAACATGTTAGCTTTATCTGGTTTTACAATATATTATATATACACCGAATACGATAAAAGGGGTATTTAGAGACTTATATGTATGCGCTTTAGGCTTGTGCATTCCAGGTAAATTGCAATCTGTTTTGAGCCAAAAAATACCAATAGGATTTCAGCCTGCATCAATAGGAGTCATGCTACCTCTCTATTCTGTCTTGGTTAGATCACACCTGGAATATTGTGTCCAATTCTGGGCACCACAACTGAAGAGAGATATAGATAAGCTGGAATGTGTCCAGAGGAGGGCGACTAAAATGATCAAGGGTCTGGAGAACAAGCCCTATGAGGAGCGGCTTAAAGAGATGGGCATGTTTAGCCTGAAGAAGAGAAGGCTGAGAGGAGACATGATAGCTATGTATAAATATATGAAAGGAAGTTATAGGGAGGAGGGAGCAAGCTTGTTTTCTGCTTCCCTGGAGACTAGGACGTGGAACAATGGCTTTAAATTACAAGGAAGGAGATTCCATCTGAACATGAGGAATAACTTCCTGACTGTAAAAGCTGTTTAGCAGTGGAACTCTCCGCCCCGGAGTGTGCTGGAGGCTCCTTCTTTGGAAGCAGAGGCTGGGTGGCCATCTGTTGGGGGTGCTTTGAATACAATTTTTCTGCTTCTTGGCAGGGGATGGGACTGGATGGCCCATGAGGTCTCTTCCAACTCTATGATTCTATGATTCCTGGGTTTTGATGGGGGGCCCGATCTATTTTTCAGGAGCCTCCCAAATTTGGGAAAGCGGATATCTATTTTTGCTCTATGGGATGCCGAAAGATTAGTTTTCTATCCAGCCCATTATCGGGGGGGGGGGGGGCTTCCCAGGCTCCCCTTCTTGTCATTTTAGGCAATTTTAGGCATTTAAGGTGTTTCTACTCTAGAGGAGAGGCATTGCAGGCAGGCGTGCATGCTTTAAGGAGGTTTCTTACCTGTTTCTACTCTAGAGGAGAGAAGCTGAAGGCAGCCACACTTTAAGGAGACTTGTGTTTCAACTCTAGGGGAGAGATACTACAGACAGGTGCATGTACTTTTTCTCCCAGGCCTGCGCTACACCACGCATTCTTTCCAAGGTATTTAAAGGAGGCTTCTTCAAGTTCTTTCTACTCTAGATGAGAGGTGCTACAGGCAGGCACACACTTTAAGAAGGCTTCTGTTTCTACTCTAGAGGAGAGGTGCTACAGGCAGGCATGCATGCTTTCTCTCCCGGACCCCTGCACCATGGCACATACTCATTCCAAGTCCTTTTAAGGAGGTTTCCCCACTTCCAGGTAAGAAAGAGTAATGACCTCCTAGAGCAGTGGTTCTCAACCTGGGATCCCCAGATGTTTTTGGCCTACAACTCCCAGAAATCCCAGCCAGTTTACCAGCTGTTAGGATTTCTGGGAGTTGAAGGCCAAAAACATTTGGGGACCCCAGGTTGAAAACCTCTGTCCTAGAGCAATCCTCCCTGGGCTTCCTTTAAAAACTCCTCTTTTTTCTGACATGATTCAATCTCCTTTCTGCTTTGGGTTTAATGCTCACTTACAGCTGTTTCTACTAGTTTCTACTCTAGAGGAGAGGTAACTGGTAGTAGTTTTCAGGGAATGAGGGATTTCTTCTTTTTTGCTGGGATTAGTAGGGTGTGATGCCGAATAGGGGAGGAGGAGCCGAGATTGGCTCTGACTTGTTTTCATCATGGGCGGGTTTTTGTATCGGGAGAGCCCTTACTATTACAGGGGGCTGAAGAGCCAAAGGAGCCAAGGAACCGTCTCCAAACATATTTGCGCAGACGTCTAATGTGTTTCAATAAATATGTGCTTCCATGTGTAATCCATTGGGTGAAATTACCATCTGTAAAACACAGTAACGAACCAAAATGACCCCCTACTTTCACCACTGCATTTGTAAACAATTAATATGAGAGTAGGGGTCCCTATGCAGTTTTCAACAGAAAAACAACTCAAATTTGACCATTATTCCTGGCTGTAGTTGCTGATCCCAATTCTCTTCTCCCCAAATTATTATTAGATCATGGCATCATGTTTGGCAGAAGGTTTTGGGTTTGTTTTTGTTTTTTTAGGGGGGGGGCGGGTTGGAGAAATGTGAAAACTAGAAAATACTTATGATTATTGCTTATTTTCTGTTATGAGTTTTATTTACTGCTTGTATTACTGTTGTTTTTGCTTTTGTTACTGCTGTGTTGTGGGCTCTGCCTCATGTAAACCGCACCGAGTCCCTTGGGGAGATGGTAGCGGGGTACAAATAAAGTTATTATTATTATTATTATTATTATTATTATTATTGCCAATTGGTTTTCACCTTTCTCTGAATTTTGCAATGCAGTTCTCCACTCAATAATGCCACTAAAATGTGAGCGTCAGTGAAGATTCTATGATGAAAAACATTTATTACAAGAAAAGACTTGCAAAAGTTCATATATTTGATTATATTTTGTCTATGTGGATTTCCATGTTTGTGAAAATATATAAAAGCTTTTTGCCTTGACTTCAAAAACACTCAGCTGATACAAAGACGGGGTAAAACATCATAAAATTTGAAAGAGAACGATTCATCCATCCACATCATCAATGGGAGGCTAGAGGAAGACTCAAAAACCTATGCCAATAACTGTTAAGTGGTAACATTTGTAAGTGCACCACATAGATTTCTTATATCAAATGTGTCACAGTAAAAATGTGTTAGGCTTGTGCAGAGGAACATCTGCTAATAATAACCTTCAGGAAATGTATTTTGGGTTTTTTTAAAAAAAGGTTTAGCAGTAGATAGAGCCAGTTCATATGGCCATTGGACATATGGAAGCTACTGAAGCTCCATATGAAAAATGCATGCATGCCAGCAATCTTACATGTAATCTTGCATAGATCCGATGGAAATCCATGTAACTAAAGCCAGATTCATATGTTATACGGAAAGAATAGTCCATGCTTCCAATGCTATACTGAAATCATTTGGAAACCAAATGAAAGAAGGAGTTTGTCAGCGAGGAACACACTCACTTCATAAGCTAAATTGGGAAGGGTATATTATAAAATAATAACTTGTATATTAGGGTAGGCCTGTCAAAACGCTACACCAATTTAATCCAAGAAAAAAAGCTGACTGTCCTATGTTGTCACCATAACTAAAGTTATTTCAGAGGCATAAAAAGCAATAACCCATATGCAAATTATCCTGGATAATCCTGGATTCATCGGTGAGCCTGGAACCCCAGGTCTCGGCAGTAGCCAGGGGAGCTTTTGCACAGTTAAAGCTTGTGCGCCAGTTGTGCCCGTACCTTGGGAAGTCTGACTTGGCCACGGTGGTCCATGCTCTGGTTACATCCCGAATAGATTACTGCAACACACTCTACGTGGAGTTGCCTTTGAAGACTGTTCAGAGACTTCAACTAATCCAACGGGCAGCAGCCAGATTACTCACTGGAGCGCCATACAGGAAGCATACCACCCCCCTGCTGCATCAGCTCCACTGGCTGCCGATCCACCTCCGAGCATAATTCAAAGTGCTGGTCTTGGCCTATAAAACCCTATACGGCTCCGGCCCAGCTTACTTATCCGAACGTGTCTCTCTCTACATTCCACCTCATAATTTAAGATCTACTGGGGAAGCCCTGCTCTCGGTCCCACCAGCATCTTAAATGCGTCTGGTGGGGACGAGGGACAGGGCCTTCTTGGTAGTGACCCCCCGCTTATGGAATTCGCTCCCTGGCGAGATTAGATCGGCGTCCTCCCTCCTTACTTTTAGGAAAAAAACTAAAGACATGGTTTTGGTGCCAGGCCTTTGGCTAGTGGGTACAACAGCACTTTAGGTACTGAACTTGGACAATAGGATTGTTTGAAAATTGGAAATGGCTTTATGACCTGTGATTATGTGATCTGTTCTATGTGGTTATGTAATTTTAATTAATATCACTGTTTAATTGTTTATGTAATGGATTTTATATTGCTGTTTTATATTGTTGTCTTGATACTGTTGGCATTGAATTGTTGCCTGTGTTAGCCGCCCTGAGTCCCCCTCGGGGGTGAGAAGGGTGGGGTAGAAATGGTCTAAATAAATAAATAAATTTTATCATTTCCAAAAGAAACATTTTGAATTACGATTCTGGACAACACACTGGATTTAGATTTCTTAGAATTTTAGCTTTCCTTTAAAAAATGATGTAGGTCTTATAAATGCAATGATATATATCTATACATGCTTGTCTCTGTCAACAAAGCTTCTAATAAAGCAGTGGTTCCCAACCTGTGGTCCGTGGACCACCAGTGGTACCTAAGAACTAAAATATGGTCTATTGCCTCACCATTACTACCTGTTGCAATGAGAGTGACTAGTCTCACCAAACCCTCTTATAGTGCCGAGGCAACAAGTATGTTGGGAGGGGATGGGCTGACTACTCATGAAAAGCGTGACAAGCCTCCTGACTGCTGCTTCTCCTCCTCCTCCCTTCCCTTGAGCGGAGCCGTTCCATGTGGGCACCTGGAATCGGAGGCGTCTCGATGTCTTTATTTTTAGGCCTGTTCCTGGGGTTATTTGGGGTGCTGATTTAGAAAACTGTATTGGATAGACCACGTCAGCTCTAGATGATTAAATCTGGTTTTTTGTGGGTGAGAAGCTGACAACTACTGGATAGCATATGTTCTGTATTGGAAACTAGAGCTGATGTGGTCTATCCAATGCAGTTTTCTGAATCAGTGTCCCAAATGACCAAACCAAATCTAAAGTTGACCAAAACCTGATTCGTAACCCTTCTGGTACTAATGTTGGAGAGTGGTCTCAGGTCAAAGTAGTCCCTGGTCAATGAAGGTTGGGAACCACTGTAATAAAAGAAACTCATTTTTTGAAGTCTATTTATGCCTTCTTTTCATCCTCATCCTATCTAGCAGGACATTCTTTAGCAGTATTGGCCTTGGGGAGCTGATCAACGTAGGATGGAAAAACAAAGATTTTGGGTATCAAGCTGCAACAACACGCAAGAAACTCCTGCTAAAGTCTCACAAATCAGAGGTGTTACTGGATACGATTTCTGGTGAGACAGAGCAAAGCTTATATTGCTTAATTTTTTCAACACAAATAAATTAAATGGGGAATTTAGTCAAAATCTTGCTCTGTAAAAAAAAATTGATTGCTCAAGCACAAAATCCAAACTTTTGGAGTGAATTTTACTCCAGAAAATCTATAACGATCCCCAGACTTTCATGACTGTTTGCTCTTTGACTTACTTCTCTTCCTTTTCTTGGGCTTCAATGACAAGGAGATACTATTAGTGTGTCTTTGAAGAAAAAGTCCCTAAAGATCAGAAAACCAAACAAGGAAATAGTCAAGAAAATTTAAGTAATTCAAGAGGATGGATTACCTGTTTACGAGTATATGTAGTTCCAGGTATTGTTCCAAGCTTACCACTGAAAACCACAAAATAGTATTTGCCGCAATTTCTAGCAGCTATTGCCAGGAACACTGGTGTAAAGGGTAACACCTACTTAACAAAGCCCTAACATTCTTCAGACAAAACATAGAAGTGATTAAATGATTAATTTGGGACATAGATGCAATCTGAACCAACTGTTCCAAGTTATTTCCTAAGGTATGTGTGGGATGGGAATTGTAAGCAGGGGGCAGTGCTGGTGTAGAAAATAATATTACTAGAGAACAAAGTGGGGATGGATAGGTCACGTCCCCCAACTTCCATCTACCCAAAGACCTGTCAGGCAACCTTGTTACAGACATACTAGCTGTCCCCTGCCACGCATTGCTGTGGCCCAGTCTGTTGATCTGGAAAATATAGTAATGAGAAAGTGTTGGTTTCTAATATATGTAATTTCTTTATGCTTGTGGGTAAACAGTATCTCTTGCTGTTTCTTTGTCAGTGTTGATGTGGAGATTGTCTGGTTTGCCTTCTCTGGATCATGCAACATATAATTGTTCTTCTTTCAAATCTATGATACTATATCTGTATGTGTGAATGATATATATCTCTCTATATCTATGGCTGGATGGCTCTTTGTCAGGAGGGCTTTGATTACATTTTCTTGCCCTGGTGAAGGGAGTTGGATTGGATTGCCTTGAGTATTTTCCGTTGGTCATGGGGGTTCTATGTGGGAAGTTTGGCCCAATTCTGTCGTTGGTGGGGTTCAGAACACTCTTTGATTATAGGTGAACTCTAAATCCCAGTAACTACAACTCCCAAATGTCAAAGTCTATTTCTCCCAAACTCCATCTATGTTCATATTTGGCCATATGGAATATTCGCGCCAAGTTTGGTCCAGATCCATCATTGTTTGAGTCCATGGTAGTCTCTGGATGTAGGTGAACTACAACTCCCAAACTCAAGGTCAATGCTCACCAAACCCTTCTACTGTTTTCTGTTGGTCATGGAAGTCCTGTATGCCCTGGTTGGTTTAATTCTATCATGCTACTTGATTGTAGGTGAACCATAAATCCCAGCAACTACAACTCCCTATCTATCTATCTATCTAACTATCTAACTATCTAATTATCTAACTATCTAACTATCTATATCTATGGCTGGATGGCTCTTTGTCAGGAGGACTTTGATTACATTTTCTTGCCCTGATGAAGGGAGCTGGATTGGATGGCCTTAAGTATTTTCTGATGGTCATGGGGGCTCTGTGTGGGAAGTTTGCCCCGATTCTGTCATTTGTGGGGTTCAGAATGCTCTTTGATTATAGATGAACTGTGAATCCCAGTGACTACAACTCCCAAATGTCAAGGTCTATTTCCCCCAAATTCCATCTGTGTGCATATTTGGGCGTATTGAGTGCTTGTGCCAAGTTTGGTCCAGATCCATCATTGTTTGAGTCCACAGTGCTCTCTGGATGAAGGTGAACTACAACTCCCAAACTCAAGGTCAATGCTCACCAAACCCTTTTAGTATTTTCTGTTGGTCAAGGGAGTTCTGTGTGCCAAGTTTGGTTCAATTCCATCATTGATGGAGTTCAGAATGCTCTTTGATTGTATAAATCCCAGCAACTACAACTCCCAAATGACAAAATCATAATTTTTTGAGTGATGGTCACTCCTTGTGTTGTGAGATGTTTTGTTGCCAAATTTAGTGTGATTTCGTTCATTGGTTCTTTTGTTGGGCATATGGAATATCCGTGCCAAGTTTGGTCCAGATCCATCATTGTTTGAGTCCACAGTGCTCTCTGGATGAAGGTGAACTACAACTCCCAAACTCAAGGTCAATGCCCACCAAACCCTTCCAATATTTTCTATTGGTCAAGGGAGTTCTGTGTGCCAAGTTTGGTTCAATTCCATCATTGATGGAGTTCAGAATGCTCTTTGATTGTATAAATCCCAGCAACTACAACTCCCAAATCACAAAATCATAATTTTTTGAGTGATGGTCACTCCTTGTGTTGTGAGACGTTTTGTTGCCAAATTTCGTGTGATTTCGTTCATTGGTTCTTTTGTTTTTAAGGTACTCGTTATGCACAGAGCATAGATAGATAGATAGATAGATAGATAGATAGACTATTCCATACTATGTTTGTTTCTGACTATCAATGGGCCAAATTTGACTGGAGGGCTTCAAGTCACATATCTTAAAAATGAGTATCATAAACTCAACAAAAGAGGCAAAAAATATTGTTTTGCTATTTCATGAACCATCTTAGAACATCATATAGAGGCTGGGATAATGAGAAATGGCTAATTTGTAAACTAACAGGAATTCTTTGCACAAAATGCGGTACTGCTAAGTCTTGCCACAACTATTTAAACATTTCACATTATGTGCACTGACAAACCCATGACCACAAAGCATCCCAGTACACAGAAGAACTGGAACAAAAACTCAGTGTTACATTACAAATAAAGTCTCTTCAATTCCAATAATCTAAGTATTACTTTAATGGCGTTCTGTGAAACAGCAACTAAACCCAACCTATAATTATAGCACTCTTATTCCTGATTTTATACTTCCTGCCAGCAAGATTGAGAATCTTCTGGAGAATGTGTGTCCTGACCCACAAAGCTGTACAAAACAAATGTGCTAGGCTGTATCAAACGCCACTTCACTGTGTGTCGACCCACATGAGCTGCATATTCAAGCGGCATCTGGCTCGCGCTGCTGGCTCACACACATGAGAAACCACGGCTGTGCAAGCTGGCAGGAACAACACCAAATCTCTGGGCTCCTCCAGAGATGAAAGCATTTCTTTTATCTGAATTAAGATGCGAGCCATAAAATTCCCTTTCTGTGTTTTGTTGGCTTGTTTGTGCCCATAAGTACAACTTTGTCTTCTGCCGCAAGTTAATTTCCTCTTATTTTAGGATAAAAATCCTTCCTTGAACTTCTTTTAGCATTCTAGACTTTTGAGCCATAAATTAGAAGATAAAATCCCTAACCCAGCACAGTGATTTATTTTCCTTCATCAGGGTTTCTGAGACAGTGTTTAATCCTCATGTTTCTTGTGCCAAACTCCCATGTTGTTGTTTTCAACCGGGAAATGCAAAGCCGTATCCATCTGTTTGGTTTAGAGAACTGCCCGGGAGATAAATCATGGGCCATCAAATTGCTTGTTAGCCTATGAATTTCTTAGAACTTTCTTTGGCAAGAAAATACAGAGAGTTTGCCATTACCTTCCTCTACTTATAGGTAAACCCTAATTACTCCAAAATTAATTTGATATCCCATTAGAATCATAGAATCATAGAATCAAAGAGTTGGAAGAGACCTCATGGGCCATCCAGTCCAACCCCCTGCCAAGAAGCAGGAATATTGCATTCAAATCACCCCTGACAGATGGCCATCCAGCCCCTATTTAAAAGCTTCCAAAGAAGGAGCCTCCACCACACTCCAGGGCAGAGAGTTCCACTGCTGAATGGCTCTCACAGTCAGGAAGTTCTTCCTCATGTTCAGATGGAATCTCCTTTCTTGTAGTTTGAAGCCATTGTACCACGTCTCCAAGGAAGCAGAAAACAAGCTTGCTCCCTCCTCCCTGTGGCTTCCTCTCACATATTTATACATGGCTATCATATCTCCTCTCAGCCTTCTCTTCTTCAGGCTAAACATGCCCAGCTCCTTAAGCCACTCCTCATAGGGCTTGTTCTCCAGACCCTTGATCATTTTAGTCACCCTCCTCTGGACACATTCCAGCTTGTCAATATCTCTCTTGAATTGTGGTGCCCAGAATTGGACACAATATTCCAGATGTGGTCTAACCAAAGCAGAATAGAGGGGTAGCATTACTTCCTTAGATCTAGACACTATGGGGACACCCCCCTGGGGAGGGTGTGAAGACTTAAATCCACAACAAAGCGGGTTTCTTAAACCTGCTTCAGAGTGGTTTTAAGATCTGTCTGGAAGTTTTAAGATCTGTCTCCTCTACAGTTCCATTTTGGCGGGAAGCCTTAGCATTGAATAGTAGTGTTGTTAAAGTACGAAGTATGGAACCCTGCACAGATGGTTGGTCTATGCGACTTAAGCAACATGCAGTCATTGAATTTCTGACAGCAGAAGGTGTCACCTCAACATCTTTAAACTTACTCGCCCAACAACGCACAGTACTCACATCAACACAATCACCATAAAGAGCTTGCATTCTCTGATGAATTTCCTTTGGGATGACACCTTCTGTTGTCAAGAATTCAATGACTGCACGTTGCTTAAGTCTCTTTGACCGACTGTCTGCGCAGGGTTCCATACTTCGCATTTTAACAACACAACCATTCAATGCTAAGGCTTCCCACCAAAATGGAACTGTAGATGAGAGTCTACTGAACAAGCCAGTACCTGTTGCATAGCAGTACTGCCATCTGTTGCGGAGTTACGAAGGTGGAGACATTACTTTTCATTCAACCCTCGAACCTTGTAGTTTTTATTTGGCAGGTGATGGGCTTGTGGCATTCCATAACAAATCATTGATCATCCAAAACATTTTTATGTTACCTTCACAGGACCCCTCCCCCCCCCCAAAAAAAAACTTATTTTAAAAGATTGGCAGCATTACACTTGAGTCAGGACTAAAAGAATGACATATTTTATAGACATAACAGAAGATTTCCTGTTTCTTAGGGCAATCAGATATTGAGAGATGATTTCAATGCTGAAGTTTAGTTAAGGAAGGAAGACAAGTTAAATTCAGAGACCTAAACAAAAATTAAGTATGTCCAGACTGATAATGTTAGCGCTCTACATTAGAAGGATCATTCAGCTGGGAATGAAATATTGAATGTTGCAACAAACTAAGATACACAGACTTTGACTTTTTCTAAATCACAATAAGGAAAATAAGAGGAGTCCAGATCCCTTTTGCAGTATCTAATACCTAGCCAAGACACCAGGTCTGGGGAAAAGAGTATTTGAAATCAAAGGGAACTATGAAAGATTAGGAGTCCACATAAAAACAGTAGAATAGAGAGTTTCATTATAGTGCACTCGAAGTTCAGACCCTTTGAGGCACAGCCCTTCACTCTTATCCTTTTCCTGTCTGATGGACAACAGAAAAGCAGTCAGAAAATCTGTTCCAGGATATCATGGTTATATCATGGCAGGGGAGCAAAATTGGACTTGGCATCAGAAAGGCCACCTCAATATCCCTCTTGAAGATCATGATTATTTAGAAGGACTTAAATGTCTCAGGATCAAAGGACCATTATTTGAAAGCGGCTCTTTAACCCCGGCCAATTCAAACAAAACCACACTCTTGGAACCATAATCCACTCAAGCAGACACATTCCATCGGGAGAAGAAATGTCAATACAGCCTGCCATTTCTCCCACTTGTTTTCACATTTCAGCGCGGCCTTAGAAGAAACAATATCTTTCTTGTTGCCAGAGAATTATACAAGTTGCCATTGTTCCCAACCAGTTAACCAAATTATCAAGATAAACTTCAGGAGTGTGGCATGAAGGCGGCTCATAGCAAAAAGGTCAAAGGGTACATCAGGCTCTGAACTGAAAAGGGCAAATTGTTCATCACTGAACTATAATGTTTTCCTTATGCCTTTTTTGCATTTTATTCTATTTGGGATTGACATAACTTTCTGAGAGAGTTGATAGAGGGGTTGGGGAGCTTCAATGCTCCTCGGCCTGAAGGGTTTCGTCCTGGGCCCGGTCCTATTCAACATCTTTATTAATGACTTAGATGAAGGGCTAGAAGGCATGATCATCAAGTTTGCAGATGACACCAAATTGGGAGGGCTAGCCAATACTCCAGAGTACAGGAGCAGGATTCAAAACTATCTTGACAGATTAGAGAGATGGGCCAAAACTAACAAAATGAACTTCAACAGGGACAAATGCAAGATACTCCACTTAGGCAGAAAAAACGAAATGCAAAGATACAGAATGGGGGACAATGCCTGGCTCGAGAGCAGTACGTGTGAAAAAGATCTTGGAGTCCTCGTGGACAACAAGTTAAACATGAGGCAACAATGTGATGTGGTGGCAATGTGATGATTTTGGCCTGCATCAATAGGAGCATAGTGTCTAGGTCCAGGAAAGTCATGGTACCCCTCTATTCTGCCTTGGTTAGACCACACCAGGAATATTTTGTCCAATTCTGGGCACCACAATTCAAGAGAGATATTGACAAGCTGGAATGTGTCCAGAGGAGGGCGACTAAAATAATCAAGGGTCTGGAGAGCAAGCCCTATGAGGAGCGGCTTAAGGAGCTGGGCATGTTTAGCCTGAAGAAGAGTGGCTGAGAGGAGATATGATAGCCATGTATAAATATGTGAGAGGAAGCCACAGGGAGGAGGGAGCAAGCTTGTTTTCTGCTTCCCTGGAGACTAGGACGTGGAACAATGGCTTCAAACTACAAGAAAGGAGATTCCATCTGAACATGAGGAAGAACTTCCTGACTGTGAGAGCCGTTCAGCAGTGGAACTCTCTGCCCCGGAGTGTGGTGGAGGCTCCTTCTTTGGAAGCTTTTAAACAGAGGCTGGATGGCCATCTGCCAGGGGTGCTTTGAATGCAATATTCCTGCTTCTTGGCAGGGGGTTGGACTGGGTGGCCCATGAGGTCTCTTCCAACTCTATGATTCTATGAAGACATACTCAGGCACCAGCCTCTTATACCATCCCTTTCTTCGATATTTATGCAAACAACTGGAATCAGAGACAATTGGTTAAGTGTGTAAATAGAAAATGCAAGCATTTGTCTTGCAGGAATATAATGTCAGTCTCTGTATATTCACAACAAGCAGTAACCACAATCCAGCCATGACCAGGCACATACATCTGGGAGAACAAGCTCATTCTGGGAAGCATTTGTGCCTGTTGATTGTAGAAATAAAACATAAGCTGTACCCTGTTATGCCTGCCTCTAAATATAGTAAATATTGTCAATGCAACCCTAAACACTTGATATACTTACAACGCAAGCTTGTATACATATGTTCAGAAGTAAACCCCAATGATCCGGCTGAAATTTAATCCTAAAGACTGCAGCTTTAGTTCTCTTGGACATTTTATTTTTATAGTTTTGTTTTTCATGCCACTATACATGTCATTTCATTTAGGCTTCATCTACACTGCCATATAATGCAGTTTGAAACTGCATAATATGGTTAGTGTAGACTAGGCATGGGTAAACGTTTTTGGGTGGGGAGCACATTGTGGCCAGGCCGGGGTAGGCACGTCGGGCCGCACTGGGAGGGAGGAGGACAAGGGAGGCTGAAGGCAGTGGGCACAAGGGAGGTTTGGCATTAGGGGAGTGGTTGGCATGAAAGGGAGCATTGGCACTTGGAGGGAGGGTCATCTGCTCAGCCTGGGGATGTGGTGACCCTCCGCATTCCCAGGCTGAGATAAGGAGGAGACAACCACGTACCACCACATCCACATGCTGAGATTTATTTATTTATTTATTTACATTATTTCTATCCCGCCCATTTCAACCCGAAGGCGACTCAGGGCGGTATACACAGTCGGCACAATTCAATGCCTAAACAAAATACATACATTGATAAAGCAAAAACATTCAGTGCAATTTAACATAAACAACAGTACATAATAACAATTTAAAAAGAAACTATGTCCTCTGTTCAAATCTTGATCCATTTACATTGTCTTGGCCGTTCTTGGGTCAATTTCCAACTCTAGTTTGTGTTTACTCCGGGGTTCCGAATGCTTGCTCAAAGAGCCAAGTTTTTACTTTTTTTTCGGAAAGTCAGGAGGGAGGGGGCTGATCTAATATCCCTGGGGAGGGAGTTCCACAACCGGGGAGCCACCACAAAGAAGGCCCTGTCTCTCGTCCCCACCAGACGTGCCTGTGAAGCAGGCAGGATCGAGAGCAGGGCCTCCCCAGACGATCTTAGGTTCCTGGGAGGTTTGTAGGGAGAGATGCGTTCAGATAGATAGACTGGGCCAAAACCGTTTAGGGGCTTTATAGGCTAAAGCCAGCACTTTGAATTGAGCCTGGTAGCAGACTGGCAGATGCCTTCCCTGAAAAAGGAAACAATTCCCTGCAAAATGTCCTCAGAAGCACTTTAACTACCTGTTGGGTTGCTCTCCCTACATTTCTTTTAAAACCCTCTTGCTTAGATACCTCTGTTCATGCCCAGGGTTTATTTTAAAATTTTAAACTATATATATCTGGCCCGGCCATAGTTTTTTAAATTTTTGCGTGTTATTGTCTATATGTGAGTAATATTAATTGTATTGTTTATTTGCTTATTAGGAGCCCCCAGTGGCGCAGTGGGTTAAACCCCTGTGCTGGCAGGGCTGAAGACCGACAGGTCACAGGTTCAAATCCGGGGAGAGGTTCATGAGCTCCCTCTGTCAGCTCCAGCTCCTCATGCGGGGACATGAGAGAAGCCTCCCACAAGGATGATAAAAACATCAAATCATCCAGGTGTCCCCTGGGCAATGTCCTTGCAGACGGCCAATTCTCTCACACCAGAAGCAACTTGCAGTTTCTCAAGTTGCTCCTGACACAAGAAAAAAATTGCTTATTGCTTTGTTGTTTTTACTGATGTGTTGTTGGGCTTGGCCTCACGTAAGGCACCCCGAGTCTCCTTGGGGCGATGGTGGCAGGGTATAAATAAATAAATAATAATAATAATAATAACTATTATTATTATTATTATTATTATTATTATTATTATTATTATTATGAGAGCCGAGGCAGATGAGGACCAGAGGGAAGAGCCCAAGCAGCTATATCAGATTGCGGGTTTGCCCATGCCTGTTGTACTCATATAATGCAGTTTAACTGCATTGAACTGCATTATATAAGTCTACACTGTCAAATTGCAGTATGTGAATTTAGATGGGGCCTTACTTAGTTTCGTATCCATGACATTTTCTCTCCAGTGAATTCAAGGCAGTATATATCATTCTGTCAAGCAAATCTCTCTCATACAAAAATGTGTTTCCTGTTTTAAAATAATAATAACCTATTTAACAGCATGAAATGCTACATAATAGCTCATAATACCCTCTCAACACATAATGTTCCAAAAATATTCTAGTATTAGCACTGAGTTCAAGCAATTCCAGGAACATCTAAAATATATGTCCAAAAATCTATGCTCCAAAATATGTGACAACCTCACTGGGATGGAAAATTACGTAAGTGTGATTTACATTCGCTGAGAGATGGCCGGAAGTATTGAAGTCATCTGTAAAGGCATTCAAGGTGACTGTGCAATGTTCAACAGTGAAATTAATAAATTTATATTTTCAATCAGAAATAAATCTTATTATAATTCTCTCACACAGAAAATTCCTGAAGATTGCTTTCCTGTGTATACTTGTAAGCTGCATTTAAATGAGAATTGTATCCAAATAAACACACATAGGATCAATAATAAATAATAAAATATATTGTGGAAGGCTTTCATGGCCAGAATCACTTTGTTGTAGGTTTTTTGTTTTTTTGGTTTTTTTGTTGTTTTTTTTTGGCTATATGGCCACGTTCTAGAGGCATTCCATGGGCATTCTAGAACATGGCCATATAGCCCAAAAAAAACCTACAACAACCCAATAATAAAATACATCTATATAATTTTACAGGTTTCTTCTCATTTTGGCCTGTAAATCCATCACTGCTCTTATTTTTAGCTTAGTGCACCTGTAGAGGTTTGAATAAGGACATTTTATAACAAAAATTGTTAATAAGAAGAATGAAATGGGGGAAAATACCTGTTTCTAGTTATTTCTATTAGACTAGAAAGGGGTCCTCAAACTAAGGACCGGGGGCCAAATATGGCCCTCTACGGTCATCTACATGGCCCTCACTCAGGGTCAACCTAAGTCTGAAACTACTTGAAAGCACACAACAACAACAACAACAACAACAACAATCGTATCTCATCAGCCAAAAGCAGGCCCACACTTCCCATTGAAATACTAATAAGTTTATATTTGTTAAAATTGTTCTTCATTTTAATTATTGTATTGTTTTAAAGTGATTTTCCCACTACAAATAAGATATGTGCAGTGTGCATAGGAATTCATTCATAGGTGTGTGTTTTTTTCCAATTATAATCCGGCCCTCCAATAGTTTGAAGGACTGTGACCTGGCCCTCTGTTTAAAAGGTTTGAAGACCCTTGGACTAGAACATAACCCCAAAATAATCTGGGTTGTTGTAGCTTGTTTCGGGCTATATGGCCATGTTCTAGAGGCATTCTCCAAGGAGAGAATGCCTCTAGAACGTGGCCATATAGCCCGAAACAACCTTCAACAACCCAGTGATTCCGGCCATGAAAGCCTTCGACAATACCTAAATAATCTATTTAAAAGCTAGCTGGTGTTTAGAAGCAGAAGTTAACACATCCTTTTCCATCCTAATGTCCTATAGATGACACAATAAATTCTTCGGAGAAAGACTGAGCACAAATGTGTATGTTTCTTTCCTTATAAAAAATCAATCTTTATTACCCTTCTATGTTGGCTAAAGAACAGAACTGGTTTTGAATTCTGGTAGAATAAGGGTCTACCAGTAGGGTCTGAATCTGTTGAGGTGTTTTTTAATCCAGAGTAAACTGGGAAATTTTAGTTTACTCCCGGTAAATCCGCAACACATCACAGGTTTTGGGCCTGTGTGGAAGGACCCCAAGAGTTGATGTTTGGATTTAGCTTGGCCAGCTTATGTAACCCGAACTCTGAGGCTTGAACACATGCAAATTGAAGTGCATACTGAAAAAGCATGTGAAAATTAATGTCAAGATGTGGATTCTGTTTTCAAGCTGTGCTTTAAGAAGTTCCTTGACTGCTTTGAGCAATTTTGAGAACGTACTGTATGTACTTTGTTAGATTAAAAGAAAAAGAAAGGGTGCCTTCAGGCCTCACCCTCGCCGTACCTAATCCCCGGCTTCTGACATCCACTTAGGCAAATATCAGTATCAAAACCAGTATCACCACAAAATCTTTCTAAACCCCAGCAAGTGGGCATGCGATACCTCCTTCTTAAGCTTTGTTTTTGACATCTTCCCACATTACTTTGATGCCAGATATAGTGGGAAGCGGCTTGCAATCTTCCACATTCTTTTTCTCCCTATGACATTTCAAGGAGAAAAAGCTTGAAGGAGTGGGAAACCAATATCTTGCGTCCCCATCACATGGGTATAGCTCCATTCTCTTCACAGTCTCCAGTTGTTAGCACAAAGCTACCTTGTGCAAGAGCTTCTTAAACTTCTCAGATTTCAGTTCAATTTCACAAAGGACTTTCACTACTAACATTTTCCCAAGGCTGCAGCCAAATGTTAAGTTCACTGACTTATTTCTATTTCTTTTTTTAACCTGTGCTCTACCCTTACCCTTACATGATAGTGTTACTAGAGTTTCCAGACATCATTTGACGAGTTAAGAAGTCACCAATATTATTTTTTTGTGCAAATTCAGGAGCCATGGGGATAAATATTGGAACACACGCTTCTGCAAAAGCTGAAGTCAAGGCCAGTGAAAAAGCTGGGTAGCCTACTCTTATTCATGTTTACTGACATCTTCCCAATTCCAGTCCAATTCCGAGCACAATTCAAAGTGCTGGTTTTGACCTATAAAGCCCTATACAGCTCCGGCCCAGCTTCCCTGTCCAAACTTATCTCCCTCCTCGAAGTTTAAGATCATCCAGGGAGGCCCTGCTCTCGGCCCCACCTTTGGCACAAACACGCTTGGTTGGGACGAGGGACAGGGCCTTCTCGGTGGCGGCCCCCTGCCTGTGGAACTCGCTCCTCAGTGAAATCAGATCAACAACATCCCTCCTTGCCTTCAGGAGGAAATTGAAAACGTGGTTATGGGACCAGGCCTTTGGGTAGCTTGCAGATAACTGACAATGGTAATAATGATAATTATGGAAAATGGACTATGCACAGGCTTCCGATTGTGTAGTGCTCACTGAATTAATTTCTAAATAAGGCTAGACAGCCAGTATTATTGCACTTTTTATTAATATACTTTTTATTTTAAAACTAAATTTAAAATTAATTTACTGTGTTTTTATATATAATTACTTTATGTATTATTTATATGTAATGGAATCAAATTGTGCCGGATGTAAGGTGCCCTGAGTCCCCGTCCCCCCGGGGGGGGGGGGGTGAGAAGGGCGGGGTATAAATGTTTGAAATAAATAAATAAATAAATGAAATAAATACTGCAGTCAAGACAAATGTGGGATTCTAAGGAACACAGCACCTAAAATGTGGAAGTTACCAGATTAAAAGGAAGGTGAATAAATGATGCTAGAGGTAAACCTACGATGATCGCTGAAACAGACAAAAAAAAAACATGTTAAAAAGATCCGCTTATATCTGATTCTGGTCAGAAAATGTGCATATTCACATCACTGTATATCCCTGCACTCGCAAAGAACATGTGATTTCCTTCCCTCCCCTCTGTGGAGACAGCCCAGCGCACTTCACTTTTAAAAAGCCCAAAATAGCTGATCCACTGATTGGGCTGTGAAACGGACACACAGGTGGTTTAAAGGAAGCACAAATGGAGAGCACTTTGAACTCTCCAAAACTCTTTATTTTAAACTTTATAATATTTAAACAGAGCTTGTGTAAACAACTAGGGGAAGAGAGATTTCCAGTGGAAGTTTTTTTTTAAAAAAATCACTCCGCTATGTGCTGAACCTCATATGCATGTGCACATATACAGCCCCCATTTAAAACCCAGATTTTGGCACTGTCTGGAAGTGTCTGAAGAGTACTCTCAAATTAGTTTGCTCATAGCATAAAGATAAATACACAACTAGTATTAGATACATTCATTCCCGCAATTCAACCATATCTCAATGCTTCCTTCAGGTATAGTGCTATCCTCCTCTCAAGGTGAGATTGAAGATAAACAGTCCTTTTAATACGGGTTTTATCCTTCCCTGGACAAATGAATAAAAACCACATATATAAAATCCAATTACAAAAACTGTTCAGAAGAATGTGAAAAGGTGTGTATGGTCAAGTCTAGCCAAATGATACACTTCACAGGAAGTTTTTTCCCATTTGAAGTGAGTTTACTTTGAAAATCTGCAGAATATTTTTCCAAACTTTGGCCCAACACAAAAGATGACACAATGCTTATAAAATTGTGGAAGTATTAACCAATTGTCCTTAAAATCCCCATGTTTAGAAGGTCCTCAAAATTATTTTCAAAAATGACAAAGCTGTGGGTTGTATAGGACTGATTCTAGTAACTTGACGTACCAATTTACAACAAGAGGGAAACATTAGGGTTGAAAGAATACTTTCTAGAACAGTCATGATGTCAACATCCAAAGCAGTCACACAATCTCCTATTCTGCCAATATCAGCAACGTTTTAAATCTTTTTTAATGCATTTGATGATTTTTGTTACAGAAATTATTTAAGGAGGATTTAACTTTATTTAAGCAAATATTATGGCACTTTCTTATTGCTTCCAAAACTAGAATGAAAGAAGATCTATAATTTATACATAAAATAAGACTGTATTGAGCTTTATCCCAAGACAGTAAAAACCTGTGCTCTTTTGACTTCTGAATTTATCATTTTATGGCATCAGAAAAAATAAATAGAATAGTCCAATCCATCAGTGGACAGAAGGCATAGTCTTATTTGTTGTCACACATGAATTAGGTACATAGAGCAGATGATCGAGACTTACGTAACTCTTCCAAAAAGTCATAGGTCAGTGTTTTGAATCCTAAGTTTTTTGTGTGGGCGCTGCCCGCATTTCTTAATATCGGGTTACATGTACGAATAATACAAAATAGATTTGACATATAAGGCAAAAAGGACAGAATTGCCTAAACATGATGGGTTTTTCTTCCCCTAACTGGGAAAAATCCTCAGACATTCCCAAAGCACAAAAACTTCATGAAGAAATGTGCAGAAAATCTATCTATCTATCTATCTATCTATCTATCATCCATCCACTTTAATTCTGTTGCATATATAAAATAAGAAGCTCCAAAATTTAAATGTCTAAAGAACTCGGAAGGTGGAAATTCGGTGTGAAATGTTGCTTTCTGACACATTCGCCCATTTCCCATCTCTATATTGTGGATATGTAAGCATGTGACGCCAGCATTTTCCAGCTTTGGCATTTTAATAAACTCAGCACCTCAGTGACCCACAGAAAACAAACACAGACCAGATTTGGAAGATGACAGGAAGCAGATTGGAAATTTCTTCAAGACAAGGAACAGATCTCAACCATCTCTATACTAATCTTCTGCCCAAATTCCTTACAAACAGATCCATTTTGATCTATTAAGCTTCACATTCCAATTTCCAGCCAAAGCATCCAGACAATTTAATTGATTGCATCTTGGGATTCTCCCACAAAGTAAAGGCAAAATGCAACAGCAACAATCAGCAAAAAGCATACTTACATTTTTCCTACCTTCTCCCAGCCTTTGTCAGTGAAAATATGGCAATATCATTGCTTATCCATGGTAATAAGCAAAGGTCTAAACTGCTATACCAATCAATGGAATTAAAATGGCATTAAAGTTCAAGCTAAACGATTTTCCTTGCAAACAAATAGTCTGAACACGAGTGCCTCTCTTTGGAGATTCACTAAACAATCAGAATCCCTCATTATTTTCAAGGTTCTGGATCATTCAGAGAGCCCTCATGAATAATAGAGAGACACATCTGCCAGCCCTGCTCATGTGTTCAGATTAACCTCCTTTTGAACATCTGAATAACACTGTGAGAAAAAAATGTTTCTGATATGATTCTGAAGACCCAAAATTGTATAACTGTAAGAGATGTTCAGCAGTGGAATATGCTGCCTCAGAGCATTTAATGGCCATCTGTCAGGAGTGATTTGATTGTATTTTCCTACATGGCAGTGTAGGAAAATAAATACTTCCTCTTCGTTGTCTGTAATGAAGTTGTCTGTAAATGCTTCCTCTTCATTGTCTGATATTCTATTAAATCTAGTATGCTGCCACCATCTGTGAGGTACTAGGCTATGCTGCTACCAATTAATAAGGGTTTCCTATTTAGTTTATTAATGGATTCCCCTACTTCTAAATAGATTCACTGCTACCACTCTGTAGTGTTTCTTTTGGTGTGTAGCGAGGTTTTTTTCCTCTTTTGAAATAGTACACTGAGGCTTGAGTTACTAAAACAAGAACAAGTTTATTTGGAGTATGGAAGGGTCTTAATGGTTTCAGAGTTCTCTTCTCCTGAGGTATAAAGCTTCACAAGTTACAGTTTCAACAAATCTTAATATGACTTTAGGATGTCTTTTACTTCACCAACTTGGAGCCCCCGGTGGTGCAGTGGGTTAAACCCCTGTGCCGGCAGGACTGAAGACCGACAGGTCGCAGGTTCGAATCCGGGGAGAGGCGGATGAGCTCCCTCTATCAGCTCCAGCTTCTCATGTGGGGACATGAGAGAAGCCTCCCACAAGGATGATAAAAACATCAAATCATCCAGGCGTCCCCTGGGCAACGTCCTTTCAGACGGCCAATTCTCTCATACCAGAAGTCACTCCTGACACGACCAAACAAACTTCACCAACTAGTTCTTTAGTGGTTACACTTCTACATATGTTTCCTTATTTGACATATTAACTAAGATCAGCTAATACCTTTGTCTCCCTTCAGTTTCCTGCTGAACTAAAGATTCCCAGTGGGATTTCTTCTCCTATTAGCACACAGCTAAACCACAACCCTAAATAAGTCCCCTTGACTTATTCAAATCACTCAGGCTAAAAGCCTTCCCTTAGTTTGGTTCACCACACGTTTGAACCACCTTCCCTTTGGCTCGATGACTAAAGGACTGAAGCCTCAAAATGTCTGCTTCTGGTAAGTGCAGTTGGCTCCACCCCTTTCTCCATGGCAACCTAACTCAGAGTGCTGAGCTTGGTCCCATCCCCTTAGTTCTGCCATTTCTCAATGTTTAACCCTTTATGTATATCCATAACTGTATTTTATCTCCTGAACACATACATATACTAATATTCAACCATCTAACCATATATATATAGATATTTAACTGTAGAGACGCATATACATAACTACGCTTAACTTACAGTTAAAAATCAATGCTTCATCACAGGGTTCGATTCAATGGCCCTTGTGGTCTCTTCCAACTCTATGATTCTATGACTGAAATTATAGCAGGCCGGAGTGAAATGATCCTCATATAAATAAATGAATATTTTTTCCCCGACAGTATGTTCTCGATGTCAGCTCCATATTAGAACATTATTAGAAGATTATTTTATGGCATATGAACATAAATCATAGGTTTCCAAGGACAAGAAAATGGTTTTTAATTTTGCTCACCTCATATCCTTGATTTTTTTAAAAATCTATGGCAATTTAAATTATACAGTCAGTTGAACATTGTCATTATAGCTTTGAGATAGATTATGAGAGCTTCATTTATACATGCATCACTTACTGGTGCTGCAAGTACACATCACTTAATATATACAGCTGCTGAATGTCTAGTTTTATTCTAGTGAATGAACACCAATGAGAAAACAAAATGGTTTAAGGGTAGTCATGGCTGCTAACTTCCTTTTATGTGGCGAACCGAAATCACTCTGAGGGCCCTTCCACACAGCCAGATAACCCAGAATATCAAGAAAGGAAATCCCGCAATATATGTCAAAAACATTATGCTGCAGAAGAAATTCAAGACAGCAATCTGGGAAACCAGCTTGAAATCATCTGGATAAGAATCAAGGGAACTGGGACTCAAAAAGATGTCGTTGTAGGCGTCTACTACAGACCCCCAAGCCAGGAGGAAGATCTTGATGAAGTCTTCTGCCAACAGTTGACCAAACAGGCACAGAAAAGAGATGTAGTAGTCATGGGCGATTTCAACTATCCCGATATTTGCTGGAAAACAAACTCGGCCAAGAGTACAAGGTCCAACAAATTCCTCGCTTGCCTTGCAGACAATTTCATGGTCCAGAAGGTAGAAGAGGCAACAAGGGGATTGGCTACTCTTGATCTCATCCTAACAAATGCGGAGGACCTGATCGATGCGGTCGAAGTGGTAGGATCCTTAGGGGCAAGTGACCATGTGCTCCTGCAATTTGAGGTACAAAGGAAGGCCGAAACTAAGACAAGTCAAACCCGCATTTTGGACTTTAGGAGAGCTGATTTCCAAAAAATGAAGGAAACGCTGAGCAGCATTCCGTGGACACAGATACTAAAAGACAAGGGAGTTACAGATGGATGGGAATTTCTCAAGAGTGAAATACTCAAGGCGCAATTGCAAACCGTGCCAACAAAGAGAAAAAATAGGACAAGTGCAAAGAAGCCAGAATGGATGTCCAAAGAACTTCTAACTGTGCTAAGACACAAAAGAGACATGCACAAGAAGTGGAAAAAGGGAGAAATCACCAAAGAAGAATTCAAACAAATAGCCAACACCTGTAGGGAAAAGGTCCGCAAAGCTAAAGCAAAAAACGAGCTCAGACTTGCCAGGGACATTAAAAACAATAAAAAGGGCTTCTATTCTTATGTCAGTAGAAAAAGGAAAAACAAGGAGGCGATAGGACCTCTTCGAGGAGAAGATGGGGCAATGCTGACAGGGGACAGGGAAAAGGCAGAACTACTTAATGCCTTCTTTGCCTCGGTCTTCTCACAAAAAGAGAGTCTTCAACCTCAGCAAGATGGAGTGGATGAGGGATTGGAGGACATCCAACCCCAAATTGGGAAACAAGTCGTCCAGGAATACCTGGCCGCTCTTAATGAGTTCAAGTCCCCAGGGCCAGATCAACTACACCCAAGAGTACTGAAGGAACTAGCGGAAGTCATTTCGGAACCATTGGCAACCATCTTTGAGAGTTCTTGGAGAACGGGAGAAGTTCCAGCAGATTGGAGGAGGGCCAATGTGGTCCCAATCTTCAAGAAGGGAAAAAAGGACGACCCAAACAACTACCGTCCGGTCAGCCTCACGTCGATACCGGGCAAGATTCTGGAAAAGATTGTTAAGGAAGCGGTCTGCAAACACTTAGAAACAAATGCAGTCATCGCTAATAGTCAACATGGATTTATCAAAAACAAGTCATGCCAGACTAATCTGATCTCTTTCTTCGATAGAGCTACAAGCTGAGTAGATGCGGGGAATGCCGTGGATGTAGCGTACCTGGATTTCAGTAAGGCCTTCGACAAGGTCCCCCATGACCTTCTGGCAAGGAAACTAGTCCAATGTGGGCTAGGCAAAACTACGGTGAGGTGGATCTGTAATTGGTTAAGTGGACGAACACAGAGAGTGCTCACTAATGCTTCCTCTTCATCTTGGAAAGAAGTGACGAGCGGAGTGCCGCAGGGTTCCGTCCTGGGCCCGGTCCTGTTCAACATCTTTATTAACGACTTAGATGAAGGGCTAGAAGGTAGGATCATCAAGTTTGCAGACGACACCAAATTGGGAGGGATAGCCAATAGTCCAGAGGACAGGAGCAGAATTCAAAACGATCTTGACAGATTAGAGAGATGGGCCAAAACTAACAAAATGAAGTTCAACAGTGACAAATGCAAGATACTCCACTTTGGCAGAAAAAATGAAATGCAAAGATACAGAAAGGGGGACGCCTGGCTCGAGAGCAGTACGTGTGAAAAAGATCTTGGAGTCCTCGTGGACAACAAGTTAAACATGAGCCAACAATGTGATGTGGCAGCAAAAAAAGCCAATGGGATTTTGGCATGCATCAATAGGAGCATAGTGTCTAGATCTAAGGAAGTAATGCTACCCCTCTATTCTGCCTTGGTTAGACCACATCTGGAATACTGTGTCCAATTCTGGGCACCACAATTCAAGAGAGATATTGACAAGCTGGAATGTGTCCAGAGGAGAGCGACTAAAATGATCAAGGGTCTGGAGAACAAGCCCTATGAGGAGCGGCTTAGGGAGCTGGGCATGTTTAGCCTGAAGAAGAGAAGGCTGAGAGGAGATATGATAGCCATGTACAAATATGTGAGAGGAAGCCACAGGGAGGAGGGAGCAAGCTTGTTTTCTGCTTCCTTGGAGACTAGGACGCGGAACAATGGCTTCAAACTACAAGAGAGGAGATTCCATCTGAACATTAGGAAGAACTTCCTGACTGTGAGAGCCGTTCAACAGTGGAACTCTCTGCCCCGGAGTGTGGTGGAGGCTCCTTCTTTGGAAGCTTTTAAGCAGAGGCTGGATGGCCATTTGTCAGGGGTGATTTGAATGCAATATTCCTGCTTCTTGGCAGGGGGTTGGACTGGATGGCCCATGAGGTCTCTTCCAACTCTTTGATTCTATGATTCTATGATTCTGCTTTGAAATGGGTTATTTGAGTCCACACTCAGATAATGTGGGTTTTTCTGCCTTGATATTCTGGGATATAGGACTGTGTGGAAGGGCCCTGAGTTTCAAACTGGACTTTCAAGGAACTATCCAAGGTGCTGGATGCTATCTCAAAACAAATTCGGTACTTAGGATAATTCCTTTAAATTTCAGACTAAAATACTGAGTGGATTAATAACCCCACTAACATGAGAAACATCAGTTGCGACTGTAAGAATCTTCTATCTGTAGTATAACTACTAATGGCTGATTCACATTCAGTGATCAACCACTCTTTTGCTGCTGCAGTTATCAAAGGCTCCAGATGAAAAGTAATGCCTCTACCTTCATTACTTGGGTTTGGATGGGAATATTTTAATAAATCAAATGAAGAAACAATTCTTAGAATGTGCTCTTTAACTACCACTATTCACTTTTCCACATAATCACCAGACAATTGGATACATTTCTGCCAACAATGAACAAGTTTTCTGAAGCCATCACGGAAGAAGTCGTCACTCTGTTTCCGCAACCCATTGTGCACAGATCTTCCGATAGCCAAGCAAAGCAATAATGTGACCCACACATTCTTGTGAAATACGGATTATGCTTGAAATTGTTCTCTGAGTGATACGACAATTATCCTGAATCAATCTGTCAACCTTTTGCTTGTGAAACTGGGTGGTTACTGTCATAGGACATCCAACTCTTTGTTTGACATACAAGTCAGATGTTCCCACCTCAACATCTTTAAACTTTCTCGCCCAACAACGCACAGTACTCACATCAACACAATCACCACAAACAGCTTGCATTCTCTGATGAATCTCCTTTGGGGTGACACATTCTGCTGTCAAGAATTCAATGACTGCACATTGCTTAAGTCGCATTGACTGACCATCTGCACAGGGTTCCATACTTCGCACTTTAACAACACAACCGTTCAATGCTAAGGCTTCCCGCCAAAATGGAACTGTAGAGGAGAGTCTACTGAACAAGCCAGTACTAGCCGCATACCAGTACTGCCATCTGTTGAGGAGTTACGAAGGTGGAGGCATTCCTTTTAATTCAACTCTCATGCAAGGACAAGAATGAGCTTTATAGATGAACCTGGATTTTCTGCACCTGACTAAATAACCACTGGATTACATGGTCTCTGACTTGAGTTCTAGCACAGATTTCCATAGTCAAAGAATGTGATTTATCTAAAGCAGAAATGCAAGCCATTTTGCTCATCAAATAAAAACGTCATCCAATTATTTCTGATGACACTGAGAAGGGTGAACAAGCCTTATTGCTGTTGGTTCGGAATTCAAATACAGTACAGTAGGACCCTGTTACCCATAGATTCAATATCCATGTTTTTACTTAACTACACTCCGATCTCGCCTCCCACACTTTTGTGGGTTTCACTGGGTTTTGTGAGTTTCACTGGGTATGCTTCCATCCCACATATAGTTAAAATACTATTTTCTATGGTAGCAGGTGTGTGCATGGGGGGGGGGGAGGATGTCTTAGAACATATGTGCATCATGTTGTGTACTTCAGTTAACAAAGTCAATGTGTTCCTGGATTTTACCTCTTCAATTAAAACTTTGGCACATGGGGCAGAAATAATATAAAAATAATAGACTCCCACAGCACAAAAAAGAACCGTTCAGCATGCTTCAGCAAACTTTTCATTTATAACTAGCATGTAATTAATTCATGATTCGATGTTTTATATTCATTTTAAACGCCTGTATTTAATAAAGCATAATTTGCCATCAAATGTAATGTACACCTCAATTTTGAAGATGTGAATTTTAAAAAAGGATTTGCTGTCAAATGAAATGCACTGGTGGCCACCAGAAGGCTGGTGGGAAAATGTGTCCCTCTGTCAGGTCTAGTAGGAAGCTGGTAGTGGCCAAGAAAAGGTTGGTGGGAAGTCCCACCCCTCCATCTGGCCTTTCCACCAGGTTTTTCACAGCTACCATCAGCTTCCTACCAGTCTTTTCATGGCTATTGCTGCTTCTCCCTCTTCTGTCCCCAGCTGGAATCTCTTGTCCAAGAGCACACACAGATTTAGGTGCATGATTTTAACATGCCATCTAATCTATTTTAGCGATGTAATTTTGCCAAAAAAATGGTGAGCATTAGACTCGAGTAAATATGGCACACACATACACATACAGAAAGAGATATCATTCACCGATTTAAGTAATCACAGCTCAAAAAAATCAGGAAAAATATCAAAAAACCAAACTACGGATGTTGTGGCCTCCCACTATTTCACAAATGTCTAGGCTCTCTCTGGCACTTGTTGAGTTCTTTGCCAAACAAAAAATGTCGTTTTACTATACCATGGTATATAGTGGAGCGTGAGCATCCATAGGAATTCATAGAGGATCCTGGAACACAACCCCAACATATGCGGGTATTTCTTTTAGTGCCTCTGTGGAAATTTCAAACCATAACAGACCTTGCTCATACAAATATTCAAATATCCATACTAATACAATACATGCATTGCCAATTCAAAGGTGAATATATTATTTTGCTTTATTGCATGAGTGTGAGGTCCACGGATTTCTCCAAATTTTGTTCTGCCTCACTTTTCTCTTCCCTTCTCTTCTACCAATCCCTATAGGAATTGTTTGGGCCACACTTTCCCCATACTTACATAGGATGGATCAATAGTCTGACTCAGTATACAACAGTTTCATATTTTAACCTACCCAGGACTCATTCACCACAGTCATCAGATGATGGTGATTATGATGCTTTCTGTTTTGCCTTTTCCCCCAGATTGGGACTCAAAGCGGTTTACAACAATTCAAAAGATACTGTTAACTATCAACAAGATACAAAAACCTAAAATGCGATCTACCAAAAATTAAAACTCAGATGAAACACACATCATTTAAAACACACACACACACCAGCACAACAATTGGCAATATCCAGTGCATTCTGTAAGTGGGCTTATATAGTCACACATCAAATGTCTGGTGGAATAGCAAAGTCTTCAGTTGTCTGTGAAAAGAAGGGAGGGGGGATGCCAGTCTAACTTCTCTGGGAAAAGAAATCAGGAGCCTGAAGGTACCACTGAGAAGGCCTTATCCCATGTTCCCACTAGATATGAGGGTGGTAGGATAGTGAGAAGGGTATGATATGAGGGTAGTAGGATAGTGAGAAGCCAGTACCGGGACTGTGGCGCAGCTGGCTGGGCATCAGCTGCATTAAGATCACTACTGACCAAAAGGTCATGAGTTTGAAAGCAGCCCGGTTCGGAGTGAGCTTCCAACGAAATTTGTGTAGCTTGCTGTTGAACTTTGCAGTCCGAAAGACAGTTGCATCTGTCAAGTAGGATATTTAGGTACCGCTTATGCGGAGAGGCAAATTTAACTAATTTACAAGGCCATAAAATCTCCAGTAAGCATGCAAAGAATGAGGAAGTACTTCATCAGTGTTACAAATGGTTGGTGAAGGGACAGCTCCCCTGGTGGCCAGATTACCCTCAATAATTCCAATGTTAAATTGCCTCTGTGTCTGTCTACATATGTTGTGTGTCTATGGCACTTATACATGGCACTGAATGTTTGCCATGTATAAGTACATTGCAATCCACCCTGAGTCCCCTGTGGGGGGTGAGAAAGGTGGAATATAGATATTGTAAATAATATATAATAATAAAAAGGGTGTACCCAGCAGATTTCAAAGCACAGGCTGGTTTGTAAGGGGGTATATAGCTCTTGAAATAAACTGGACCTGAGCCATGTATGGCTTGAAAGGTCATACCCAGCCCTTTGCATTGTGCTCAGAAATAGACCAGCAGCCAGTGGAACTGTTGCAACAAAGGAAATGTGTGTTCCTTGTAGTTCGACCCAGTTAGCAAACTGGGTGTGTCTCTTCGGATCAAATTACATTGCTGAATATTCTTCAAAGGCAGCCACACATAGAGCATGTTTCAATAATCGAACTGGGATGTAACTAAGGGCCCTTCCAGACCTGCCTGAATCCTAGGAGGAACTGGGATATTTCATCCCAGTTCCTCCTGGGTTTCAGGCCTCACACCTCCCTCAAACCCTGGGGCTCACACCTGGAAAGATCCAGACTTTACATTAAGGTCAGGATCTTTCCAGGTACTTATTTAATCCAGAGTCAACTCTGAAATCCTAATCTACTCTGGATTAATTTGAGTTTACCTGATGCACCCCACATTTTGAGCCTGTTATTTCTCAATGTGCCTAGATTTAACTTCTTGAGAAATGGGTGCAGCTGGCACAAAAACCTTAACTGTGCAAAAGCACTCCTAGCTACCACAGAAACCTGGGCTTCCAGGCTCAGAGTTGAATCCAGAAGCAAATCCAAGCTGCAAACCTGTATCTTCAGGTAGAGTGCTATCCCATCCAGCACAGGCTGAAACCTTTCCCTGACCTGCCTTTCTACTTCCCAGAGTGCCTTTGTCTTTTCTGAAAAAGTATTACTTTATTTGCCCTGATCCAGTTGGTTACTTATGCCAATTATCAGTTTAGGACCCAAACTGTTTCCTTGCCTGATGGTGAAAAGAAGTAATAAGGTTGGGTGCCATCCATATACTGATGGCATCAACCCTCAAAGCTCCAGGCAACACCTCTCAACAGTTTTATATGTATCTTAAATAGCATTTGGGGGGGGGGGGGGAGAGCTATACCCCACGGGTCCCCACAGGCCAATAGCCAAGGGATTGAACAGAAAATCCCCCAGAATTTCCTACTGTGTTCATCCCTCAAGTGTCATGTATCATGTTCTGTAGTTGATTGTGGTTGGTGGCAGGCCTAGCAGTTGGTGATGGAAGAGTTAATGTAAGTCTTAGTTCTAAAGGATTGAGTAATCTGTAAGTAAAAGTTCATGGATGAAAGCAATTAAGGGTGGAGGTATGCAAGAGATATGTTGCAGTTGGTTGTTACTGGATATAAAGAGCTAACCTTGGGACTGATCTTCGGGAGAAAAGAATTTGTCTTATTTTGGTGGTAGATGCTGCTGGTTTTCCCCCAGGTTTGTGGATTTTCGGTATCCTGACCTGCCCCTTGAATCCTTAGAACCTTGAATCTTTGGACTGGCTTTTGACTACGGTATAGACTTTTGATCCCTGGACTTTTCTCATTATTTATTTATTTATCGTGTCAGGAGTAACCAGACATTTGTATTACATTTTTAACAAAACAAACAACTCTTGGTATTTGACCACTGGACTGGACCTTTTGACTACGGTGTTATCTTGAACTTGCAACAGCGTTTGCTGTCAGTTTTCTTTTATATTCTGTGGCTGAGTGCTCTTTATGTTTTATGTTTTGGACTATTAAAACAGCCAGAAAGTAAGTGCTGCTTTAATTAAATTGTTTGGTTCACCTCTGCCGGAATAACGGCAGAGCCCTGGCATTGTGGCATCAAGAAAGGAATGGCGGGGCTGTTAAACAGTGTCCCCATGTCCCATCTCAGTAAGGTAAATTGCAATCTTATCACACAGGGGAACCCCCCCCCCCCGCCCCCGCCACCATTTCACCAGCTCTCATCATTCTATGCGCAATGCTGCTTTCCTCATTACATGGGGGAAGCGTCACCCAAAAAGGGCAGAAGCATGCACAACACAGGAAGCCTTGTGTGCTGTGGGGAATCATCCGGCAATGCTTTCACACCGGTTGAGGATGAGGCCTCGGTCAGAAGTCATACAACGTGTGACAGCCGACGTAGAATTCCATCTATTAGATGGGTTGAAAGTATCCTGGGACATTAAATCTCCCCCCCCCCCCACCCACCCCGGTCTGATGAGGTCCATAGACAGATAACATGGATGATGGTATCGAAAGCTGCCAAGAGGTCCAGTATAGAACGAACAGAAACCCACTCCCCCTGTCTACTTCCCAGAATAAATCATCCATCAAGGTGACTAAAGCCATCTCTGTCTCACAATCAGAGCTCAAACTAAATTGAAATGGATCTGGATAATCCGTTGACTCCAGACAGCCTTGGGACTGAGAGGCCACCATAGAAGATTGCCTAAAAATAAACCATTAGCACTGTGAGGCTGCTTTGACTGTAATGGTTCCATCTTTGAAACGTTGTGATCGGCAGCTCATGGTAGAGCATTTAAGATTCTCAATCTGAGAGCTCTAGTGCTCACAAAACTCCAAATATCAAGATTCAGTGAGATGTATCCATGCCACTTAAATCTTCTGTTATAATTGTTGGGCGTGAAAGGAACCCAGAGATTTAGGAATAAAATGCACAATGGAAACCGATACAGCTTCTAACAACATTACAGCATACCTGAGATATAATCACCAACACATTCAATTAGAATAATAAACTCCAGTTCTCAAACCACATACCACAACACAGCTGCAACAAATAAAAACAGAGTACTACCCCTCCATGGTAAAAACAAAGAAAGGAGAAAGATAAGGAACATTTCCAAAGAGCAGCATCAGCGGTTTCTTCAGACTGTTTGGGTCTAAGCTTCTGTTTGTATTCCTTTGACATTTGCCAGCTAGCAACACAACCACAGATTGATTTCAATACAAAGGACAGGAAGACAGTTCTGGAAGCTGATAACAGGTATGGGGCAGGCCTTCTTGACTTGTGAACATGGAAGGAAAGCAGTTGTCATCACCTTAATTGCCCCAAAGTGGTATTATAAATACTCTGTCACATTCACCAAACTCACATTGTCTATTGAGTGCTAGGGCACAAAAGGAGACTAAAAAGTGGTGGGAAAAGGAAAACTTTCAATGCACAAGTACATTTTTCAGACTGTAAAACTCATACAGAGTGTTTGGTTCTGTAGAATTATATAGCGTTGCAATGGCTTAAAATACCAGACCAGTTGGTCACATTATTGCAATGCTGTTCTAGAGCAACCAGACCTTTTTAACAGTAACTAATACATATATTTTGTTTGATTCATAACTTTTCCTGTCATGCACTCCACTGGTCCATTTTCAGTCTTTATTTTATGGTTCGTGCCTGTATATTGTCCTAATTTTTGCAACTGACATTTCTGAGGTCACCTTTTAACCTTTTTTTTTTTAATGGGCAGTGTTTAGACACATCTGGTAGACTTGATGATTCACAAAAAATATAGTATCAGATTTAAATGTTAGCATTTAAAAGTGAGACTTGGCTGTATTTTAACTCTAGTGCAAAGGCATGCAAATGTACAGGCTTGAATAATTAATGAATATAATTCATGGACAATGGAAAGTATAATATACAACCTAACATTTTCATGTTTTGTAGTGGCAGAGGGCATTCAAATAACTTCTGATTTATGAGGCCCTATGGCAGTGTTTCTCAACCTTCCCAACGCTGTGATGCCTTAATACAGTTCCTCATGTTGTAATGACCTCCAACCATAAAATTATTTTCATTGCTATTTCATAACTGTAATTTTGCTACTGTTATGAATCTGATATGCATTTTCATTCACTGGAAAAAAAACCCCGATATGCCCAAATGGTATGCAAGAGATAGGTTGCAGCTAGGTGTTTCTGGATATAAGGAGCTAGCCTTGGAACTGATCTTGGGGAGAAAAGTATTTGTCATATATTTTGGTGGTAGATGCTGCTGGTTTCCCCCCAGGTTTGTGGATTTTCAGTATCCTGACCTGTCTTTTGAATCCCTGGAACCTTGAATCTTTGGACTGGCTTTTGACTATGGTATAGACTCTTGATCCCTGGACTTTGCTCACTGCACTCTTGGCATTTTGACCACTGGACTGGACCCTTTGACTACGGTGTAGCTTTTGCTATCAGTTTTTGTTTATTCTGTGGCTGAGTGCTATCTTTATGTTTTATATTTTGGACTATTAAAACAGCCAGGAAGTAAGTGCTGTTTTAATTAAATTGTTTAACACAAACTGGGAGTTTGGTTCATCTCTGCCTAAATATTGGCAGAGCCCTGGCAATGTGACAGAGGCCGGCTAATCACAGTGGAGGAGGATTTGTTGTCTGTTTCCAAAAAGGAAGAGAAGGACAGGTGGAGAGATCTTCAGCCTTCTTTGCCAAAGGGGTTCCTTAGACTATCAGAAAGTAAATTTCACCAAGGGTGCATCTATCTACATTGGATAATTAATGCAGTTTGACACCCAATTATGATTTTGGGTCAGAGGAATGCAAAGGCAACCCTGTGAATAAATCTTGACAAGTTTTCTGTAGGGCAGTGTTTCTCAGCTTGGGGGTTGGGACCCCTGGGTGTGTGTGAAGGGGTTTCAGAGGGGTTGCAAAAAAACCATAAGGAAACATATATTCTCAGTGGACATGCACAGGATTTTGCTTTAAATTCCTTCTGGTTTTCCAGCAAATATTCCAAAATATTTAAAGTGCTTTTTTTGATTGGAATATCAGCATTTAGAGAGTGAGAAAGGTGATTTGCTATCACAAATCAACCATCCATATCCATGTAAGGGCCCCTCCAAACAGCCGTATAACTCAGAAGATCAAGGCAGATAATCCACATTATCTGCTTTGAACTAGAATAAATGAGTCCATGCTGACAGATAATCCAGCTCAATGTGGATTTTATACAGGTGTGGAAGCGGCCTCAGTTTCAGACACCAAAGAGTAGAGGGCTGATGCATTTGCCTTTTAACAGATTATAGTTTTATCATGTATTACTAATTTATAGAAAATCAGTTGTTTTATTTCCTGCCATATACCATCACCTGGGCAGAGCTCTGATTGAAAGGAAGGGAAAACAAAGCTGGTCTCTCACATGGAGCACAAGGCCTGAATGTCTTTCCTACTCAACTCAATATGTAGTCCCAACTTGGTTGCTTTTATATGCATTTTTAATTCATGTATCTTTATTGAGAGTTAGCGGGTATGGCATTATCTATAGTGATTCACTAATGCCCTTTAAAGCTTGTCTTGGTTCAAAAGAAAGAAAAACTAGTGAAGAATCAAGGATTTTCAAATTGTCAGAAAAATGCAGGAAATTTCACAAATCAAAAGTCAAACTGGATAACAGTTTTTTTTGTTTTGTTTTTGTAATCTGTTAAAGTGGTGTTTAGATGCAAGACTCAAATTACAGTGTAAAGATGCAATGAATTTCACACAGCAAAACAGAGGAAAGTCAAATGACAAACAATAATGAGAAACAGTGGATCTAGAAATATGATAAGTTCATCAAAGAAGGCAACTTGGTTTAAGTTGTGCTGGTCTTGACCTTTAAAGCCCTATACGGTTCTGGCCCAGCTTACTTGTCCAAAGGTATCTCCCCTTATGTCCCACCTCAAAATTTACGATCTTCCGGGGAGGTCCTGCTCATGATCCCACCTTCATCACAAATGCACTTGGTGGGGACGAGGGACGGGGCCTTGTCGGCGGTGGCCTCCCACCTATGGAACTCACTCCCCAGCGAAATTAGGCCAACTGATTCCCTCCTTTTCTTTAGGGAAAAGTTGAAGACGTGGCTATGAGACCAGGCATTCGGATAAGCATTCGGATAGTAGATTGACAATAAAAATGATGACAATGGAAAACAGACTGTGGATTGGCCTTGGATTAAGTTGTTGATTGTTGTAGGCTGTGATGTCAGTGTGAAAGTAATCTGGTTGTTTTCCTTTCTTTGCATGTTAAGTATACAATCCTAGTCCATGTGTACCTATGTGATATTATGTCCCCATTAAAGAATGTTACACCAAGTTTAAAGTTCAAAAAAAGCTATTCTGAAAAACGCCATTACCCTTCTGTTTTGCTTTGACATATTTTATGCTTCAGCAAAGGAGAAACCCTCCAAATCCACTTTAGGTGGTCTACTTCCAAAGGAAGATAACCATCATGATTTACTTTTTAAAGAGTTCCCTGCTTTAACAGCTGTGATAAATAGCACTTTAATTGCACAGAGTTATATTAGCAAAGCCACGAGACTGTGGAAGGCTATTAATGCCAGTGAATAATTGTTACTGGGGACAATGTTAACTAAATAAAATGTCAAAGCCAAAAGATTATAAGACATTCTAAGCACATAATTATTTTTTTAAAAGCCTTCTCGTAGAGTGCAGAGTTTTAAAAAAGTTTTGCTCCAGTTCTCCCAGTCCTCCGCCTCCTTATACAGGATCAATGCATAGTGTACTAACCAGTGTGATCCTGTAACAAAACACTGTACACATATTGGGGAAAAACCAATTTTCAAGTCTTGGCATGATGTTCAATTTGCAAGAAGGCCAGTTCAGTCTATTTACTTTTTTTCTCCAATTTTCTGTTCTTCTTTCCCAATAAACACTTAGCACTCTTTGGCTCCTGAACACCATTATATACACTCAGCGCTCCCTAAGGCCTTGTTTTGAGGCAGCCTCTTCCATGGTTTTATTTGAGGAATTATTTGTATTTCTGAACATCGTTCACAAAGATCTTTCATATGTTTCTACGCATTTTTAAGCCTACAGAAAACAGAGAACGTTGATCATCATTACATGATTTTATACAGCATCTCACATGATCTTTTTATACCAGTGGTTCCCAACCAGTGATCCACAGACCACCAGTGGTCCGCAAGAACTAAAATATGGTCCGCAAAACATTTAACATTTTAAACCTTTATTCATTTTAATGAATCCGTTGCTACACGGGCGGCGCTAGCAAGTAGGACGTCAGGCAGGCACGGGAGGCCGGTGCGGAGGGCAAGCGATCGACGTCACATATCCAGCATCAGTCAGTCGCACGCATTCTTTTGTCTTGATTCTGTTTTCCTGTTTAGTAATATGACATGATGACGTTTAACCCTTTGAATGTACCCTTTAAAACACTCAATAAAAATTATTTTTTAAAGTAATTTGACGGCTCCAGTAGTTTACTGACCGTAAGTTCTCAATATCCATATTAATTTTTAACTTATTTAATGATGATTGAAATGAAGTTTTAGTGTAAAAGAAGCAATTTTTATACTAAAATTTGAGGAATCGCCTTGCACTGTCTTATGCTCTTCTCCACAACTTATTTAGTTGAACAAGGGTTTTCTTCTTTGCTGGTAATTAAAAACAAGTCCAGGAATCAATTGAAAGTAAGTGATGATATGTGTGTAGCTTTGAGCAATAATATTAGCCCCAGGATTACCCAACTTGAAAAGAAGATGCAAGTTCAAAAATCACACTGATGGTAATCAAATTTAATTTTCTATTAAAATGTTCTTTTTTATATTATAATAGTACTCTTAATTCGTGTTACTATTAAGTTTAATTAATGTGTAAAAAATGATTAAAGTTTATTTTTAGATTAGCACAGTTTATTATTCTTGAACATTGTGGTCCCTGCTAACAAGAAAAAAATTAAAGTGGTCCCTGGTCAAAAAAAGGTTGGGAACTACAGTTTTACACCTTTAATGCATTTTAATTATTTGGATTTTGTCATGATGTAGATGTGTATGATGAGACTTATCTGTTTTTAAGTATTTGTTGATTAGTCATTTAAGTGCATAAGTTTTATTTTGATTCTATTTATTTATTGTTTTGATCTGTTTTGTTTGTTCATTATGGCATTGAATGTTTGCCAATTTTGTTCTGGAAATCGCCCTGAGTTCTTGGGGAGATAGGGTAAGTTAAAAATAAAGATGATGATGATAATTACTACTACTACTACTACTACTACTATTATTATTGTTGTTGTTGTTGTTGTTGTTTTTATTATTATTGGGCCTTATCACAAAGGCAAGGTGAAAGGAGAGGAGGAGCAGGGTGAATCTGTTGCCCCTTGCACAGCTCCATCTCGGCAATGCTTTCCCTATTACATAGGGGAAGTATCATCTCCCGGAGAAGACTGTGTTGTGAGGAAAGCCTCTGGTGACACTTACACCCTGGTTGGGAGCAGGGTCTCTGCCAGAAGTTACACAATGTCATGTGATGCCCGGTGTGGGGCTCCATCCAGAAGCTGGAATGAAAGTGTTCTAGGATGCTGAATTGTGTCCCTAGCCATCTACAAAGCACAATATCTGGATGCATTTTCTGAATAACGTGTTCTATTAAAAGTATGTGATTACCACCTAAAGCTCCACAAATGTACAATCCTTTAAATAAATGTTTACAGGGAAAATTAAAATGGTTATTTAGGTCCAGTTCAGAACTAAAGAGTGTTCAGTTGTGCTAGTGGCAAAGTAAAGACTCCATTAAATTCCATCCAATTCAAGAGATAAATACAGAATTTTTGCGATACATACCACAAAAGACGGATATTTAACTGCACATGGGGGGGGGGAAGCTTCCGGGGGGGGGGGAATCCAATCAGAAAAAGTAGCACAATGAATAGCACAAAATCCATAAAATTAAAACCTAACAGATATAGCATCCACTCCCAATCTATATATAAAAAATGTAATGTTCGTTTGTGGGATCAACAAAACTCAGAAACCACTGGGGAAATTGACACCAAATTTGGACACAAGACACCTAACAACCCAATGTATGTCCTTTATTCATAAAAACACTGAAAAACACAGCAGAAGGGACTTGAAAAGCCCCCAAAAGCTAAATGACGAAAAGCTAAACGACAATACAGAAAAAAAAGGAAGAAAGAGGGAGGGAAGGGGAGAAAAAAAGAGAGAGAAAGAATAAAAGAAAAAAAGAAAGAAAAGAAAGAGGGAGGGAAAGAAAGAAGGAAAGGGATAAGGAAGCATGGAAGCAAAGAGAGAAGGAAGGAAGGAAAGAAGTAGAGAAGGAAGAAAGGAGAGGAAGGGGGAGGAAAAGAAAAAGGGGGAAGGAAGGAAAGAGATAGAGAAGGAAGGAAGAAGAGAAGGAAAGACCGAAAGGAAGGAAGGAAAGAGGGAGTGAAGGAAGGAGGGAAAGAAGGAGAGAAAAAGGGAAGGTTGGCCACAGCAACGCGTGGTGGGTACAGCTAGTCTATATAAATAAAAATATAATGTTCGTTTGTGGGATTAACATAACTCAAAAACCACTCGACCAATTGACATCAAATTTGCTCACAACACACCTATCAGGCCAACAAGTGACTATCACTCATTAAAACACTGAAAAACACAGCAGAAGAGACTTTAAAAAACCAAAAAATAAAATAATACATTACATTACAGCGTAGGTACATAACCACATAAATACAAATATACACAAATATATACATACATATACACACAAACAAAACACATACACAGACTGGGCCACAGCAACGTGTGGCAGGGGACAACTAGTCCTTACTAAACTTAGTCTGACAAAGTATTTCCTGCTTTAACTAAAATCCTATAACAGGGTATCATAATGCTTCCTTCCCACCCCGCCCAGAAAAAAAATAATTGGGACTATCATAAAGTGTTTAAAATGCTTTTGCTACAGATATAGTGACACATGCATGCATCCCAAAAGTACACCTGTTTTTGCTTAGCATTCCCTTGTGAGAATACACATTCTCATTCATTCTCTAGATTTTTTGGAAGGTTCAAGCAACTCTCCCGAGAGGGAACAATCACGTCTAGCAAGTGAACTTCTGTAAACCGGTTAGTGATTGCTGGCTTGATTACACTGGTTAAAAATGGATACTACTTGGCAAGTCTGCCCGACTAATTCCACCAGCTTGGCCGTCTTTATTTTTAAACCCATCTGATTCCCTCCCCTTGTCTCCTCCCACATCTATTCCTCTTCTCCTCACGGATTTGCAACCTACCCAGCTGCTATAATTTGCCAATCTTGAACACTCGATGGATGCCAAGGATCACTAGGGAACAGCCGCTCCCTCCAGTTTTAGAAACATCCTGCATGCCTGGGCAGTTTAAAAATGTTAGCCTCAGAGCATTCCCTAAACTTGGCACTTCCAGCAAGGACCACTAAAAAGGGCTGCAAGGTCTCAAACCTAAGATTCCCAGTCCAGCAGAAAAAAATGTACGAAGCTCAAGTCAGATGGCATACTTCATTCTCCAAATTTTTAGGAAGTATAAAAAGCTCTCCTGATGGCGAGCAATCAGATCCAACAAAGACGTACAATAAAAATCAAATCAGTACTGGGCTATTTTATTTTACTTTAAAATATAAACAAAAACGAATGCCCACTGCTTAAAGAAAATCCCAACAAAGCAAAGATTCTCTGAAGATGCCAGGCACAGATGTAGGTGAAACGTCAGGAGGAAATGCTGCTAGAACACGGCCATACAGTCCGGCAACCACACAACACTTTATTACAGTGTTTCTCAACCTGGGGGTCGGGAGGTATCAGAGGGGTCGCGACAGACCATCAGAAAACACAGTATTTTCTGTTGGTCATGGGGGTTCTGTGTGGGAAGTTTGACCCAATACTATTGTTGGTGAGGTTCAGAATGCTCTTTGATTGTAGGCGAACTATAAATCCCAGCAACTACAACTCCCAAATGTCAAGGTTTATTTTCCCCAAACTCCACCAGTGTTCACATTTGGGCATATTGAGCATTCATGCCAAGTTTGGTCCAGACCCATCATTGTTTGAGTCCACAATGCTCTCTGGATGTAGGTGAACTACAACTCCCAAACCCAAGGTCAATGCCCACCAAACCCTTCCAGTATTTTCTGTTGGTCATGGGGGTTCTGTGTGGGAAGTTTGACCCAATACTATTGTTGGTGAGGTTCAGAATGCTCTTTGATTGTAGGCGAACTAAAAATCCCAGCAACTACAACTCCCAAATGACAAGGTTTATTTTCCCCAAACTCCACCAGTGTTCACATTTGGGCATATTGAGCATTCGTGCCAAGTTTGGTCCAGATCCATCATTGTTTGAGTCCACAGTGCTCTCTGGATGTAGGTGAACTACAACTCCAAAACTCGAGGTCAATGCCCACCAAACCCAGTATTTTCTGTTGGTCGTGGGAGTTCTGTGTGCCAAGTTGGGTTCGGTTTCATCATTGGTGGAGCTCAGAACGCTCTTTGATTGTAGGTGAACTATAAATCCCAGCAACTACAACTTCCAAATGACAAAATCAATCCCCCCCCCCCCCCCCGCAAAACTGGCATCAATTTAAACAAGAGTTGACCAAAAGAATTTTGAATTTACATATTTATTCAAGTGGAAATGAACAATCCAAAAATGTAAACATTCATATTAGTCACATTTTCAAATGTGCAAAAGATCTTGGGGATCAACATGCAGCTCTGAAATATGTATTATGTACACAAGTGTTCCCTAAGCAATCAATGATGAACATTTCTAGCAGGACTCAAAGAGGGAATTTTCTCTATTTCCATTAATTTCAACAATGGTAAATGGTGGTCATCTATGTGATCCAGAACAGCAGACCTAGGGCTACAAACAATGATCTCAAGCTTTGAGTCACCCGCTTCATTTGGGAATACAAATGGTTGCAGGATATTCCGTCTGTGGCTAGAATCACTCCTTATAAGAAACTCCGTTCTAACATGATGGAGCACATCTGTATCAGGCACATTTTACCAAACCAAGATGTATTGTTGTGGTGCTCAGTCCCAACACTGCGTTTTTTATTTATTTCGTATCGAAAGCATTGCATAAATTAGTATAAAACTGATAAAAATAGAAGGTATGCAGGTGGCTAAATATCTTTTGACCAAAAACGAGCAGCAGCAACGGCATTGTCTGTAGCCTCCAACAATTCCTCCTCTGTACATGAGGCAGGGCACAATGGACAAGCATACAGATGAAGAGTTGTCTGTTCTGCTCCACAGTCACACAAAGTATGGGATTCTTTTGGGTAGTGCCATTTTGCCAGGTTGTCTTTGCCCACTCCACTTCTGAGTCTATTCAGGGACTTCCAGGTTGCCCATTCTTGGTTTGCCCCTGGAGGAAGACCCTAGCAGGGGGCCATCCAATTGGGATTTCCTGGTTGCCCTTGCTGTTGCTGGAGGGACGCCAAGAGGAGTGGTAGTTCTCATAAAGCTTTCCCTTGAATTGAGTCTACTGGGAGGAGGCTGGTAGCCATGTAATGGATGGCTTTCACAGTGTTCAACCTTATTTCTCTCACACTTAGCAGCAACTTCCCGTCGCACATTGGGGGGGGGGGGGGGCAATGCCAGCTAGCTTGTAGAGTTTATCAACAATACTGTGGTAATTTTCAAGCAAAGTTATTCCCAAAGCCAATAACACAAAAAAAAAGTCAGTATAAGAGGAGGAGTGGAAACGACACAAATGTGATGTGCAGATAAATGGTCACAAAAAGCAGCATGGATATACAACAAACTCTTTGATTGGATTACTGTAATGCACTCTACATGGGGCTGCCCTTGAAGACAGCTCGGAAATTTCAATTGGTACAACGGGCGGCAGCCAGGTTACTAACTGGAGCGACTTACAGGGAGCGGTCAACTCCCCTGTTTTAGGAGCTCCACTGGCTGCTGTTCATTTTCCGGTCCAATTCAAGGTGCAGGTTCTTACCTACAAAGCCCTGAACAGTTTGGGACCCACCTACCTACATGACCGCATTTCTCTGTATGAACCCACACGATCTCTTCGAGCATCTGGAGAGGCCCTGCTCTCGCTCCCACCCCCTTCGCAGGTGTGATTGGTGGGGACGAGGGAGAGGGCCTTCTCTGTGGTAGCCCCCCGACTCTGGAACTCACTCCCCAAGGATATCAGACAAGCCCCCACATTGGCAGTCTTTAGGAGGAGCCTGAAAACATAGCTGTTCCAGTGTGTCTTCCCTGAATAAGGAAACAATGCCCTGCTCTGATCAATTCCCTGCAATTGTCCTCAGAAGCACTTTACTACCTGTTGGGTTGGTCTCCCTACATTATCTTTTAAAATCCTCCTGCTTAGATACATCCTACTTCTGTTCACACCCAGTGTTAATTTTAAAAAAAAATTATTACCATAAGGTTTTAAACTCTCTGTGTTATTGTTATATGTAAGTTATATTAATTGTACTGTTTTATTTGCTTGCTGTTTTGTTTTTACTGATGCGTTGTTGGGCTTGGCCTCATGTAAGCTGCCCCGAGTCCCCTTGGGGAGATTGTGGCAGGATATAAATTTATTATTATTATTATTATTATTATTATTATTATTATTTGGACCCTAAGGAACATTAGGTGTATTTTGATAAAGGAAAGAGGCTTGAGAACAGATATATCCATTTACACCTTATGACAGGAAAAGATCCAGTTTTCAAACTGAAACTGCCTTAGTGGGTGGATTTGCTCAAGCAATAGATGATCAGGAAATCTCTTTTAATTGTAGCATATTTTGATGCCACTGGCTGTAGTATCCTTTGGGCCGCTGTGTCACAATGCAAGATGTGATTCTGGTGAGGTGCTAGCCCTTCTTGATGGATAGTTTCCAGAACATCATCCTGGAAATTGTTTCCATTCTGCCATGGTTTTCCGCATAGAGAGTGCCACAAGGTTCTGTTACTGGATGACATCAAAAAACTTGGGTTAGCATATCACAAGCAGGAGAATAACACTTCCACTCTGTCATACCCATTCTCTAATTCTAGGAGGGTGATGGAAGTTTGGAAACAATGTCTGACTGTTTTGGATTGAATGAGGATGACAAATTGAAGCTTAACCCAGACATGATATAATGTGGCTTCTGGTAATCTAAAATGGAATTACAAATCCCTGGAAAAATATAGGTTCACAACTTGGAAACAACTTGCTTATATAGCTTTTAAATGCATCCTTTAAAATCTATGTTTTTGTCTTATGTTCTAGTCAGCAAATTACCCAGAAACCAGTTAGTTGAAGTTCAAGAGTTAATTGAGTCCAGGTCTAACAGGATATCTAGTGGGATGACGGAAAAAGCAATTGAGTGGTCTTCATCTGGCCAAGAAAGTGTTCAATAAAATAGTAGTCCAATTAAACAAAGCCAGGTAGAAGTAAAATAGTGTCACAAATAATAGCCAGTCCAAAGTCTGAAAAGCAAGCACTAAAAATATTGCTGTTTACCAAGAAAGAGGCTGAAAGTAAGAAAGTTGCCAAGGAATGGCTGGGAGATGTATATAGACAGCTGTCTCCAGGCATAGATGCCTAATTAGGTCAGTGGCTCCTACTTAATAACTGCAATCTTTTCTCAACTCTTCAGCAATCAATCAATGATTGGTAATGGGTCTTCGGCATCTGTAGCTTACTGCTGAGAAAACCACCCCCACTCCCCACCTCTAGCCATGGCTCCTCAGTGTCAGAAAGACTATTCTTATCAGGAGATGCAGATTCCTAGATATCTGCTTCCTTCTCTCCATCAGAACTATTTAAAGCTAGAGGGTGAGCTATGACAGGTTTTGAGAAATCAGATCTATCTTCACTTACAGATTACCATATATACTTCTTTATCAGTTGACCTAATGTTCATGTCAAAGGCAGGTTTGGGGGACAAAATTATGGATTTTGATATGATCCATAGATAGGTTGAGGGCTGTTCTGCAGAGATGGGAAAGTGACAACACTGCTTTTAGGCAGTGGCCACCATCATTTTCCCACCCAGGCATTAAAAAAGACCGGAAGCAATGCCATGGATGAGAGACCAAAGGTTGTCAGTGCTCCTTTTAAGGACAGACTAAGCTTTCACCTTTCAACATTGCACTGAGAGATGTTTTATTTTTTGCTAGGTGTTAAGATGCAATATTTACACTGAACCATGGATAAGCTGACCCAGCTTTTGAGGGTATATTTTTGACTAAAAATATCCAGACTTATACATAAATACACACACACAGGCTTATTACATTGTAATTTGTCGGCAGGTAAAGGTTTTCCCCTGGCATGAAGTCCAGTCATGTCCAACTCTGGGGTGTGGTGCTCATCTCCATTTCTAAGCCGAAGAGCCGGTGTTGTCCGTAGACACCTCCAAGGTCATGTGGCCAGCATGACTGCATGGAGCGCTGTTATCTTCCCGCCGAAGCGGTACCTATTGACCTACTCACATTTGCATGTTTTCGAACTGCTAGGTTGGCAGAAGCTGGGGCTGACAGCAGAAGCTCACGCTGCTCCTGGATTTGAACCTGCGACCTTTCAGTCAACAAGCTCAGCAGCTCAGCACTTTAACCCACTGCACCACCGGGGGCTCATGATTTGTGGGTAACAGCCCCAAAATCTTTACTTGGTTCAGAATGTAACTGCTAAGAATTTAGTCAAAGATGAGCTGTTTTACACTAACTGAATTCTAGTTGTCATACTTAAATTCCCTAATATTTTGGGACCAGAGCATTTTAAGAATTACCTCTCCTCACCCACCCAAGCCCTCCTGTATGAGCCTGTTGAATACTCTGCTCCATTTCAAAGCCCTTGTCGAAATCCTGCCAGTATCAGATGTTTTGTGGGTGAGTAAGAGATATAAAGTCCTGGGAATCTGAGTAGAATTACAATTTAATCACATCTACTTTTGGCCAGCCGTGAAAAAAAGCAAATGATGCTCTGCCTGTTAATGCACGTATGGCTAATACAGTAGTAGAAACCAACACCTACCCTACCTGTTCAAGAAGCCATCAAGATGAGGATAATGAGTGAGTAGTTCCAACCATCTTGGGACAGGCATATTCTAGCATACTTTAGGTGGCAAATTGGGAAAACTGTATGTTTCAAGGGTTCCTTTCTCTACTCACATGCAGATAATAGATGTTCGCCTCTTCTACCCAAACTGTTCAGCAACTTGAGGATCTTAACCAAAAAGTTGACCATACTATAGAGCAGGAGTCCTCAAACTAAGGCCTGGGGGCCAGATGTGGCCCTCCAAGGTCATTTACCCGGCCCTCGCTCAGTGTCAACCTAAGTCTGAAACGACTTGAAAGCACACCACAACAACAACAACAACAATCCTATTTCATCAGCCAAAAGCAGGCCCACACTTCCCATTGGAATACTAATAAGTTTATATTTGTTAAAATTGTTCTTCATTTTAATTTTTGTATTGTTTTTAAGTGGTTTTGCACTTCAAATAAAATATGTGCAGTGTGCACAGAAATTCATTCATTTTTTTTCAAATTATAATCCAACAGTTTGAGGGTCTGTGGCCTGGCCCTCTGTTTAAAAAGTTTGAGGACCCTTTCTATAGAGGAATCTGCTTTAACATTGGTGAAATAATGCAATGATTCCAGGTATCTGCAAAATGCAATAGGTACATTTATTTTCTAGCATCATAATATCGTATATAATTGGATTTATTGTATATAATCAGTTGGATGTTAATTCCAACGATTAACTAATTCTATTTATGTTGCCTTGGGTACAATTTTTTTCTACAATCTGTAAAAGGATTTGATTGTTGTACTGCAATTACTTCTGATAAATCCCAACCCAGTTCTTTGTGCGTCTTACAAATGTTTTTTTTTCCAGAGCAAGAATTAATTTCTCCAGTCTCTATACATTATTTTTCCCACCAATCACCATGTGGCAAAAAAACCTATTATAATGAAGGTGGTCAGTTGAAACATTCACACCTAGCTCCAGCAGAGAAGAGCTCTTTGCCCCACCCCAGCCATTCCACAGATATATAAACCCATTTTCCTAACTCCAACAGACCTCACTACCTCTGAGGATGCTTGCCATAGATGCAGGCGAAACGTCAGGAGAAAATGCCTCTAGAACATGGTCATATAGCCCGAAAAAACCCACAAGAACCTAGTGATTCCAGCCATGAAAGCCTTCGACAATACAAAAAACCTATTAGTTTGTAATTGTTTGCATAAATCAGATTTTTTATTCTATTTCCAGTTCAAATGGTTCACATTAAATTTCCAAATAGGCTTTTTAAAATTTGTTTGCTTCATACATTTAAAAAAAACCTCTAAGCATTACACAATTAATAATTAATGTTTTGCTGAAATAAAGACAACTCACTCTACCAATGTTGGACAAATAACAATCCAATTGATGGGCTTTGGTTAGTGGCATGGATTAACATTTAGTTTCTAAAATGAGAAAAGTATCTTTAAGACGCAGCCCTGACCAAGATATTTTCCTACTTAATCAGCAAACTCTATATAATTTCAAATATAATGTTCTTACTAGCCATCCCCTGCCACGCGTTGCTGTGGCCCAATCTGTGTATATGTATTTTGTGTATGTATATATATGTATATATATGTCTGTATATATGTGGTTTTGCACATGTGTTGTAATATATTTTTTATTTTGTGGCTTTTTAAGACCCTTCTGATGTGTTTTTCAGTGTTTTTATGAGTGATCGTCACTCCTTGGCCAGATAGGTGTATTGTGTCGAAATTTGGTGTCAATTCATCCAGTGGTTTTTGAGTTATGTTAATCCCACAAATGAATATTACATTTTTATTTATATTGATAATAGCTCTTCCTATTCTGGAAAAATAGGAAGCGCTAGCAGGAGCCAAGAATGGTTCAAAGGCAGACAATGTTACTCATCTACCATATAAAGGCACATATGAGCCAGGATATGGCTCAATGACAACTGTATAGTCTCGTCATTGTGTAGTCATTGTGTATTGAGGGAAAGGGCTAAGGAATAAGGATGGTATGGGACAGGCAAACACTTGTTGATGATTGAAGACAAAGATATTACGTACAAATATAGAAAACTTTGTAAACTGGTGTACAAGGAACAATTTCAACATACCATATATATATTCAAGTATAAACTGAGTTTTTCAGTCTTTTTTTTAGGCTGAAAAAGCCCCCTTCAGCTTATACTCAAGTCCTTATTTCAGCCCCATGCCTTCCCGCTAGGACCCTCATCTCTCTATACAGCAATCCAGCTGGGCCACTGTGCCGAGAGGGAAGGAGAGGGTGCGTACCTTCCTCATGGACCTTTCTCTCCTCTCTCGCTGTGCCGAAAGGGGAGGAGAGGCCTTCCTTTCCCCAGTCCTTCCCACTTCCTCCCTTCCCACCTCAGTTTTTTTACCCACTTTTCCAGCACCGCTTCCCACCCCAGGCTTCCCTTTTTCTAGTTTCCTTCTTCCTACCTGTCTTTACTATCCCCAGTCCTTCTTTTCTAGTTCCCTTTCCATCCCAGCCTTTTCCAGGTTCCACCCTCTCTCTCCCATTTCAGACTTGCCCCTTTTCCCAGCCCCTCTTTCTCACTCCAATCTTTCCCACTTTCCCAGCCCCCTTTCCCATCTCAATCTTTCCCCATTCTCCACTTGCCCCGTTCCTACTCCAATCTTTCCACCTTTCCAGCGCCTGGTTTTGCACCTCAGTCTCGCTGATTTTGCAATCTTCCTTTCCCCGTCCCAATCTTTTCCTGCTGCCCCTCTTTATTTATTTATTTATTTATTTTGGGCTTTTATATCCCATCCTATCTCAACCTTCGAAGAGGGACTCATGACGGCTCTTTTCCACCCCAATTTTCCCAGCTTTTCCCACCCCCCGCCCCCCCTTCACACTCTAGACTGGGGTCTTTCACACTTTTCCAGCCCCTCTTGCCATCCGAACCTTTCCTAGTTTCCAGCCCCCCTTTCAACACTTCAGTCATTTCCCCTTCTCCAGTTCCTCCCTTCCAAATCCAGTCTTTCCAACTTTTCCTTATGCATATACACACAGCATTTGCAATAACTGCTGACCTTTCTGACGGATGGCGATGAATTTGTGATTCATTCTGACAAACTGATTTTTGCTGTAATTTGTATGAATTGTATGAATTGTATTTTAATGTATTTTATATTGATGATTTATAATGATTTTCTTATTGTATTGAATCCCATGTTGTTAGCCGGCCTGAGTCCCTCCTCAGAGGTCGAGAAGACCGGGTTATAAAAACTCTAAATAAATAAATAAATAAATAAAAATGTATAGTTAAAATAAACTATGGTGATTAGTAGAAGGATACTTAAGCAGAGGTTAGATTTAATCAGAGTTGGACAGTCTTATCTATGTAAATATTCAAAAACTTTTAACCTACTGATGCCTCAATTAATGTAATTTCAGTGGTATCTATTTTTATTTTGAAATTTACCAGTAACTGATGCATTTCCCATCCTTGGCTTATACTCGAGTCAATAAGTTTTCCCAGTTTGGAGGGGGGGGGGGTGGTAGTAAAATTAAGTGCCTCGGCTTATATTAGGGTCGGCTTATAGTTGGGTATATATGGTAATTATATTTGGAGTCAGAGACTGGCTACAGAAGAGAGGGAATACAATTGGCAACATACTTGAGGTAGAAAAAAATATTACAAAGAGTTTTATAACTGACAATCTGATGCCCTTTAATGAGATTCCTAAATTCGAAGCCTAAGGCACGTTGCATTGCTTTCCTTAATGGTGCAGCTGGACTTAGTTCACCGCCAAACAATAAAACAGTGAGTGGAGGCACAACTAAAGGCACATATAAAAGTTATTTTCGTGTGCATTCTATGGGAAAGGAATAGTTTGTTGGTTTTGTAATGCAAAAAAATTACCAATTTTTTCTCATTTAAGAATATAAGAAAAGCCGTGATAGATCAGAAAAAGCCAATGGCTTATCAGATTATTATTTTTCTAAGAAATCCTCAAAGAGAAAAGGACTTCACCTGCCCCTCTCCTTTTTCTGCTGTCCTCACATCCCACTTAGTAATTAGCATGTTTCACAAAGTTAAACATTTAGTTTAGAATAACATGCAACCTGTCATATGTTCCATAGTTGATGGTTGGTGGTGGTAGATCTGGCAGTTGGTGATGGAAGGGTTAATGTAAGTCTTGGTTCTAAAGGGCTGAGTAGTTTGTAAGTAACAGTTTACAGGTAAAAGCAATTAAGGGCGGAGGCATGCAGGGGATAGGTTGCAGCTGGGTGTTACTGAATTTAAGGAGCTCACCTTGGAACTAACCTTGGAGAAAAGTATCTGTTGCATTTTGGTGGTGGATGCTGGTGGTATTTCCCCCAGGTCTGTTGGATTTTTGGTATCTTGACCTATCTCCTGTAATCTTGGAACCTTGAACCTTTGGACTGGCTTTTGACTACGGTATAGACTCTTGATCCCTGGACTTTGTTTATTGAACACTCAGCATTTAGCCATTGGACTGGACCCTTTTGACTACGAAGTTATTTTTGCTATCAGTTTTTGTTTATTCTGTAGCTGTGTGCTATCTTTGTGTTTTATATTTTGGACTATAAAAACAGCCAGCAAATAAGTGCTGTTTTAATTAAACTGTTAAAACTGGGAGTTTTGATTCATCTTTACCTAAACAAGGTAGAGCCCTAGCAATGTGACACAACCAGAATTTGAAACTCAGGAAAAATAAAATAAAGACCTTCTCCTCATTAATTCATTCATTATATGGCTTTTTCCCATTGATAGACTCAAGTTAAAATAGACCTGGGACCCTACCTCATTAGGAAATACTCTATTTCTGACACTGTTTGAGAATGATTCCAAACAGGTCCTATCAAATGCCTTTTGGCCCATTCCATCGGAATATCTACATGTTCATTTTAAAAGCAAGACATAACAGTTGACTGCATAATTTCAGTGTTTCCATCCTATTTATTTCCTGAACTCAAAGGGTGTCTTGAAAATCCTCCAGTCCTTGACAGATGCTCACGTTACCATCGTCCCACAACAAACACACACAGAAAGTTGAACTTGTTTGGACAGGACCTGCCATGTTGCACCAACGTCAATGGCAGAAGAAGGGCAAGGTCATCCGGGCAGATTAAATGAACATGGCACAATCCACTTGGGAAAACCACAGCATCTCAAAAAAGAAAGTACCCTGGAAAGTGACCATATTAAGAAGGAAAGGATTATTTTCCTTTGGAGGTTCAGTTTATCTCCACTGGATGGTTATTATAGGCAGAATAACGCAGCTGACATTTTCTAGCCACCTGCCCTTGTCTTCAATCCTTAATGCAGCTTTTTCCTCCCAGGCCCCTTCCACACAGCCAAATAAAATCCCATATTATCCGCTTTGAACTGAAATATATGGCAATGTGAACTCAGATAATCCAATTCAAAGCAGATATTGTGGGATTCTCTGCCTTGATATTCCGGGTTATATGGCTGTGTGGAAGGGCCCCCAGTTAAGGGGGAACATACACTAAACACAGGCATCAGTATGTTGTTGTTGTTATTTGAAACACAACAAGATGGGTGTGAAAGTTAATATTCACTAACTTATTAAGCATGTATATAAGCAACAGTTTCTGTCTAGACTGGTTTCCAAGGTTGTAGTCTATTTGTAGAAGTCCTTGTTTCTTTTCTTCAGCAAAAACCTCTTCATAACTCACAACCCACAACTTTACACAGTTTATTATACATAACTATATTGTTGTTGTTGGTTTATGCCTTCAAGTCATTTCCAACATATGGCAGCCCTAAGGCAAACCATCACAGGGTATTCTTGGAATGATTTGTTCAGAGGGGTTGCTACTGCCTTCCTCTGAAACACAGAGAATGTCTTGTTGAAGGCTTTCATGGCTGGAATCACTGGGTTGTTGTAGGTTTTTCGGGCTATATGGCCATGTTCTAGAAGCATTTTCCCCTGACGTTTCGCCTGCATCTATGGCAAGCATCCTCAGAGGTTGTGAGGTCTGAGCTCACAACCTCTGAGGATGCTTGCCATAGATGCAGGCGAAATGTCACGAGAGAATCCTTCTAGAACATGGCCATATAGCCCGAAAAACCTACAACAACCCACAGAGAGCATGACTTGACTTATGGTATCAAGGCTCAGTGGGGATTTGAGTTGTGGTCTCCCAGAGTCTTGTCCAATACTCAAACCACTTTGTCATGCTGGCTCTTGTCTAACTATATAACTGATATAAATCTCTATATATATATAAATGCTCTGTGCATAATGAGTACCTTAAAAACAAAAGAACCAATGAACGAAATCACACCAAATTTGGCAAGAAAATGTCTCACAACACAAGGAGTGACCATCACTCAAAAATTATGATTTTGTCATTTGGGAGTTGTATTTGCTGGGATTTATAGTTCACCTACAATCAAATAGCATTTTGAACTCCATCAACGATGGAATTGAACCAAACTTGGCACACAGAACTCCCATGACCAACAGAAAATGCTGGAAGAGTTTGGTGGGCACTGACCTTGAGTTTGGGAGTTGTAGTTCACCCATATCCAGAGAGCACTGTGGACTCAAACAATGATGGATCTGGACCAAACTTGGCACAAGCACTCAATACGCCCAAATATGAACACAGATGGCGTTTGGGGGGGAAAGACCTTGATATTTGGGAGTTGCAGTCACTGGGATTCACAGTTCACCTACAATCAAAGTGCATTCTGAACCCCACGAACGACAGAATCAGGGAAACTTCCCACACAGAACCCATCATGACCAACAGAAAATACTGAGGGCCATCCAATCCAACTCCCTTCATCAGGGCAAGAAAACGTAATCAAAGTCCTCCTGACAAAGAGCCATCCAGCCATAGATAGATAGATAGATAGATAGAGATAGGGAGTTGTAGTTGCTGGGATTTATAGTCCACCTACAATCAAATAGCATGATAGAAATGAACCAACTGGGCATACAGGACTCCCATGACCAATAGAAAACACTAGAAGGGTTTGGTGACCACTGACCTTGAGTTTGGGAGTTGTAGTTCACCTACATCCAGAGACTACGATGGACTCAAACAATGATGAATCTGGACCAAACTTGGCATGAATATTCCATATGCCCAAATATGAACACAGATGGAGTTACTGGGATTTATAGTTCACTTACAATCAAAGAGCATTCTGAACCCTACCAACGACAGAATCGGGGCACACTTCCCACACAGAACCCCCATGACCAACAGAAAATACTTAAAGCCATCCAGTCCAACTCCCTTCACCAGGGCAAGAAAACGTAATGAAAGCCCTCCTTTCAAAGAGCCACCCAGCCATAGATATAGATAGATATATATGATTCACACAGAGAGAGAGAGATATAGTATCCTAGATTTGAAAGGGACCCCTAAAGAAGGACAATTATATGTTGCATGTTCCAGAGTAGGCAAACCAGACACTCCACATCAACACTGACAAAGAAACAGCAAGAAATACTGTTTACCCACAAGCATAAAGAAATTACTAACACTTTCTCATTACTTTATTTTCCTGATCAACAGACTGGACCACAGCAATGTGTGGCAGGGGACAGCTAGTCCATTATAAACTTTTAGCACATATTTCTTACATATGTGTATATAACCAGTGCATTAATGCAGTGTGAAACTACTGGGGGCAGATGGAATATTTTTGTACAACTGAGAATAACAACTAGATCTAACCATAGTTAAATATTTTGCCTGCATATGGCACCCAAATGAACAAACTACAAAAGAGGAGATCAGAAAGCTAAGAGATCCATTCCTATACATCTGCAATTGAATTCTTCAAACTTTTGGCAAGACAGAAAAGCTTCTAGTCATATGTCTTATGTGTTTTTGCAAAGCATACAGGCTAACAGAGCATGGTATGGCTGTAATGACATGCTAAACAGGGCGTGTTGATTACAATCACTAAGAAAAAAGGACTGATTAAAAGTAACTGATTTTGGCTTACATTTTCCACTATTAATAATCCCTAAATAAAGCTGCAGACTAATTGTTTGCTATAGCCATAAAGATGATTTATGATTGGAGTTTTGGTTGAACAAATTCCTGAGAGCAGGTAGTTACTAAACACAAAATTGAACTGAGTTAGATCACCTGCAGGGACTTCCCAATCCCTAGAATCAAGCCATAACATAAAGATGTAAGGATATGTGTGATAAAATGGCTAGTTTTTTCTTTGCAAGTCTTTAATACAAACATCATATTTTAGTTGGAAGAAATGGCAGTCTGCATTTCTTTCAGATTCGATTTTAAATCGACTAACTAGCTTTTTTGCTGTTTCGTGCTTTTCTATTAGTTTATAATTTGTATGTTTTAATTTGTTTGAGTAACATTATTTTATTGGTGTTTATTGTTATTTCTATTAATATATTAATACTAGCTGTACCCACCACGCTTTGCTGTGGCCAGCCTTCCCTCCCTCTTTCTCTTCTTTCTTTCTCTCCTTCATTCCTTCTCTTCTTCTTCCCCCCCCCCCTTTCTTTCCCTTCCACTTTCTCCCCTCTCTACCTATTCTTGGACTGCAACTCCCAGCAGTCCTCCTGATCATTCTACCTACCTACCCAGGCATGTAGCCCGGGGGGGGGGGGGCTCGAGGGGCTTCAGCCCCCCCCCCCTGAAATTCTCATGATGGTTCGCGAAAAGGCCTTTCTGGTGCATTATTTAAACTGTTATGTTTATTCATATCATGAGCTGATCACCATACTCAATATACCCCATATGCATGGGGGTATGATACAAAAGATTTGCTAGGCTGGACCCTCTTTCACTCTGACTCAGCCCCCCCGAAACTCAGCCCCCTCCGAACCCCCCCTGAAAAAAATTCACACCCCCCCAAACGAAATCCTGGCTACGGGCCTGTACCTACCTATCCATCTTTAGTCAATCTAGCTATCTCAGGGGTCCTCAAACTAAGGCCCGGGGGCCAGATACGGCCCTCCAAGGTCATTTACCCGGTCCTCACTCAGGGTCAACCTAAGTCTGAAATGATTTGAAGGCACATAACAACAATCCTATCTCATCAGCCATAAGCAGGTCCACATTCCCCATTGAAATACTAATAAGTTTATATTTGTTAACATTGTTCCTCATTTTAATTATTGTTTTATTTGTGTTTTTACACTACAAATAAGCTATGTGCAGCGTGCATAGGAATTCATTTATGTTGGGGGTTTTTTTCAAATTATAATCCGGCCCTCCAAATATGCAGGGATTGGGATGCTCTCAAAGAAATCCAAGGAGAAAAAAGCTTGCAGCTTGGAAGCATTGCATTTGGATCCTCCTCCTCTCCTAAAGGACCTAGTCTAGGGAATGCTGGGAGCTGTAGTCTGGAAGAGGATGTGGTTATGCTATTGTGTGTTTTGTTTGCCAGAGGGAGTTCTTTTTGCACATGCGCTATAGCATCTTTTTGCTTTTTTGGATTTTTAAGTCCCTTTCACTGTGTTTTTCAGTGTTTTAATGAGTGATGATCGCTCGTTGGTCTGATAGGTGTATTGTGTCCAAATTTGGTGTCAATTCGTCCAGTAGGTTTTGAGTTATGTTAATCCCACAAACGAACATAACATTTTTATTTATATAGATTCATTGTTCTGCCTTTTGAAGAAGGGCAGGAAGAAGGACTACGGATAAACAAAAAGAAGGTTACTGGGGCTGGTTTTTAAATAAATGTTTTGAAACACACTTTTTAAGCTTTATATTGTTTTGGGAGGATGTTATCTGTTTTTTATCTTCAAAAACATTATTTTTTCTTCATACTAATAGGAAGCGAGCACTCTAGGAAGTGCCCGAAACAAAACTGCAACAATTTCCTCCAGTTCCTACAGTGTGTCAGAGAGCAGAGAGCGAAAACAGCAGCTTTATTCATGTCGGGATTTTGCAGTGTTGGTGCCAGTGTCTGAAAATAGAATCTTCCCAAAGTCACTTGTGACTCTATTGTCTAGGTCAGTTGTATGGCTAATCTCCCTCCCCCAGCCCAACTCAAATAACATTGCCGTGCTCCAGCGAGAATTATGCCGTTAAAGTCCCATTGAAGTCATTTAGGCTTACGGGTGCTTAACTCTATGCTGGATTGTGGCCCATGATTCCAAGCCCAATAAAGAGAAGTTTTTTCCATAGTGACCTGTAAACTTTGTAACAATTTCCAAAGAGGAAGCCATGTTAGATGGCTACAGGAAAAAGATTTTTTGTATTTAATGGACAATGGAAAACAACAAGGCTTCATATTAAAAGCTAACTATGCAAGGAGTAGTATTCATTCAAGTATATCTATCTATCTATCTATCTATCTATCTATTTATCATCTAATCTATATAATATTTGTAGAAACATTCACACCTAGCTCCAGCAGAGAAGAGCTCTTTGCCCCACCCCAGCCATTCCACAGATATATAAACCCATTGTCCTAATTCCAACAGACCTCACTACCTCTGAGGATGCTTGCCATAGATGCAGGCGAAACGTCAGGAGAAATGCCTCTATAACATGGCCCTATAGCCCGAAAAAACCCACAAGAACCTATATAATATTTATTTCTGATCTGGGTTGTTGTAGGTTTTTTCGGGCTATATGGCCATGGTCTAGAGGCATTCTCTCCTGACGTTTCGCCTGCATCTTTGGCAAGCATCCTCAGAGGTAGTGAGGTCTGCCCGAAAAAACCTACAACAACCCAGTGATTCCAGCCATGAAAGCCTTCGACAATTTATTTCTGATCATTTATATGTTGACCATTTCCACTACTTGGCAGCCACCTCTCCACAAAAGTCAACACTGACACTGAAATTCAACACCGCCTGAGCTCTGCAAGTGCAGCATTTTTCCGAATGAAGCAGAGAGTGTTTGAGGACCGGGACATCCATAGAGATACCAAGGTGCTTGTTTATAAAGCTATACGCCTGTAAGACGTGGACAGTCTACAGACGTCACATGCAACTCCTAGAACGATTCCATCAGCGCTGCCTCCAGAAAATCCTGCAAATCTCTTGAGAAGACAAGTGGACCAATGTCAGCGTGCTGGAAGAAGCAAAGACCACCAGCATTGAAGTGATTTTCCTCCGCCATCAACTCCGCTGGACTGGTCATGTTGTCCGGATGCCCGACCACCGTCTCCCAAAGCAGTTGCTCTACTCCGAACTCAAGAACGGAAAATGAAATGTTGGTGGGCAGGAAAAGAGATTTAAAGATGGGCTCAAATCCAACCTTAAAAACTCTGGCATAGACACTGAGAACTGGGAAGTCCTGGCCCTTGAGCGCTCCAGTTGGCAGTCAGCTGTGACCAGCAGTGCTGCAGAATTTGAAGAGGCACGAATGGAGGGCGAAAGAGAAAAACATGCCAAGAGGAAGGCGCATCAAGCCAACCGCGACCGGGACCGCCTCCCACCTGGAAACTGATGCCCTCACTGCAGGAGAACATGCAGATCAAGAATAGGACTCCACAGCCACCTATGGATCCACCCCCAGGTTAGCACTCTTGGAGGACCATCATCCTTAGACTACGAGGGATCGCCTAAGTAAGCATGCAACTCCTGGAACAATTCCATCAGCACTGCCTCTGGAAACTCCTGCAAATCTCTTGGTAAGACAAGTGGACAAATGTCAGCGTGCTGGAAGAAGCAAAGACCACCAGCATTGAAGTGATGGTCCTCCACCATCATCTCTGCTGGTCCTCCGCCATATTTTGTCTCAAGGTGCATCTGCACTGTAGAATTAATGTAATTTGATATTTCTTTCAAGGTTCAATGCTATGGAATCATGGAAGCTGTAGTTTTACAAGGTCTTTAGTCTTCTCTGCCAAATCGTGCTGGTACAAATGGCAACTCCCTTGATTCCAAAGCATTGTGCCATGGCAGTTAAAGTAGAGCCAAACTGCATTAACTCTACAATGTAGAAGCACCCTCAGTCTTACCTTTCTAATTAGGAAAAACAGTGTAAAAACCTGTTTCTGTTATTTCTTATTTTAAAACTCCAATAAATCTGAAAATTGGGATACAAAAATCTGAGGAAAATGTGTTCGTTACTGATGTGACTGAACAGAAACACTTAAACTGATTTATTACATCATTGTATTATCCTATAACTGTTGTATTATGACTTTTACAACTTTTAAAAAACAATATTATATTTTTAATAGCAATTAATAGCATGATGTATAGCCAATTAAAATAATACCTGATCAAGATTTCTTTATACTGACCCACCTTAGGAACTGGAGGATTTTATTTGGAGCATTTCCTAGATCTAAGTATTGGTGACCACCTAAACCTGGCTTTATGTGTGTTGCATTCAGCTCTTCATTTTAAGGGATTTTTTTTCTCTTCTTCTTCCTCATTGTCTGCTTGGAATCTATATCATCTTTAGACAGCTCCAGCTCCTCATGCGGGGACATGAGAGAAGCCAGGTGTCCCCTGGCCAATTCATCCGGGTGTCCCCTGGGCAACGTCCTTGCAGACAGCCAATTCTCTCACACCAGAAGCGACTTGCAATTTCTCAAGTCGCTCCTGACACGACAAAAAAAAACACATGAGAAGTGCACCCCTCACTAACATTTTCACACTACTACGCTAAACTACGGAAAGTACTTTCTGAACACCACAGCGCCAATGCCAAGCGCATTTAAGTGGTTTAAGTATCTTTGGACAATTACCTTAAACTTGTGAAAAGAATTAATGAAAACTTGATTTCCGTCATAAAAGCTAATTAAGAAAAATACATTTGTTGTCACGGGGTATGATAGAGAAAGGAAAGAACAGATGCAAAGTGGACACTATTGATGCTATCCAGTTACACAGCTGAAGCTATTCATCTTGCTAGGTATACTGATATTTAAACCAAAGTCTAATTTGTCTTTTAGTTTACAAAATCAATATTGCTAAGTAGTAACTGAAACACTTGTCTACATATCTATTGCCTCACTGATGTAGCCATATTGATTTACTAGCTCTGTTTGTAGAGATATAGATACAGTATATGAATTCTATGTCAGACACACTTGAAAATGTATGTACTGATTTTCAACATTTGCTGGGAGCGTTGAATGGCTTATGTTATTGACAAGAGTATTACATGAGCTAAAAGAAAAGTTGGGAAGTCTGCATTAAAATCTAAACACAGACGAAATCATACAAACTGACCACAGACAATACATTATCCTCAATCATAGCTTTCCACAAGCTATATGGGAACAATTGTACCCCTAACTATGCCTAAACCTTTAGTCCAGTGAGACAATATGTATGTAGATAAATGCTTGCAAGGTTATTACAAACAATATTGTTCATAGGAAAAGAGGTCCAAAATATAGCGTGTGAAAGCTAAAGGAAAACTGGATTGTGTATTATTGCCTTTAAGCTATTAAAATTGTTCTTATCAACTGGCAATGTTTCCAAATAATACAACCTATCTGAAAGCCTTCCTTAAGTTAACAAGATCATAACAAAAGTTCCAGCAACAAGGATACAGCATGACAATGAAAAGCAAGAATAGAAGGTGTGGTCTAACAATGCAAGCAGGAATTAATTAGGCGCCAAATGTCATTTTATTGCTGGTTTATCTTCCTATAAATCTGCAATACTAATAATTGTTTCCACAGATGCTAATCCGGGTCATGTATTATTCTCGCTGAACAAGGAAAATAAAAACTCTAATTCTGCCAAAATTAATGATCCAAACGTTAAGGGATGTTACATTACACGATCTGAAGCCAGCCTGCATTCAGAAGGACCACATTAACTCTCGTAAGGCAAAAGCCTTGCTCTATTTTCCCTTGACTTGTAAGTAACATTTGTGGTATTTATTAGGCTTGTTTGATCCAAAAAAAATTGGTTCAAAACTCGTTTCAGATGTGGTTCGATTCTAAAGTCAATTCCAATTTTCACAGAAAAAAAATGTTCAAAACTTTTAGACATTTTCGAGATTTCGGAATCCTTTTTTAATGGTTTGAAAGTGTTATTTCCTGGTTCATTGGGTGGTCTTTACTTTGAAAGTAGGGGGGAAGCAAAGGAAGGAAATTCATCCACTCTGGTTTAAAACAGCTTTCCAAGCTTGGGACAGAAGTAGGGGGGAAGAGGAAAGGAGGGAAAATCATCCACTCTGGTTTAAAATGGCTTCTGAGGCTTGGGACAGAAGCGGGGGGAAAGGAAAGGGAGGAAATTCATCCACTGTGGTTTACAATGGCTTCCGAGGCTTGGGACAGAAGAGGGGGGAGAGGAAAGGGAGGAAATTCATCCACTCTGGTTGAAAACGGCTTCCCAGGCTTGGGACAGAAGTGGGAGGAAAAGAAAGGGTGAAAATTCATCCACTCTGGTTTAAAACGGCTTCTCTGGCTTCAGCCAAGGCCAGAGACCAGAAGCGGGGGGAAAGCTGAATCATTTCTTACTCACTTACTGCTTCGTTACAGAAATGGCGGAAAAAGCTTCAGAAGGGCAAAGGGACTTCAAAATTGCTTTAAAAAGCAAATTTTTCTGAATTTATTCCAAATTATGAAGATTCTGACCGAACCTAACCATGCCTAGTATTTATTTATCATGTCAGAAGCAAGTTGTGGGTACAGTTAAAATGCATTAAAATACATTTTTTTTAAAAAGAACTTGGCATTATGCTAAATTTCCTTGAACAAAAGCTGGCCACTTGAGGTGCCTCTGATGTCGCAGTGAGAAGGTCCTCCGTGGTGCATGTGGCAGGGCTTAGGTTGCATTGTAATAGGTGGTCTGTGGTTTGCTCTTCTCCGCACTCGCATGTCATGGACCCCACTTTGTAGCTACAGTTCTTAAAGTTAGCTCTACATCTTGGGGTGCCAGAGCGCAGCCTGTTCAGCGCCTTCCAGGTCGTCCACTCTTCTGTGTGGCCAGGAGAGAGTTTCTTATCCGCTCTCAGCCACTGATTTGTGCTTTGAGAAGTTCTTTGTCTGCAAGAGCACAGACTCCACTTGTTGAAAGATTTGCTTTATCACAGCTTGTGAGTATGTGAAAAAGGTTGCTTCTAACAGCAAAATAATACTATTAGATCTGGATTAGTATAAATAGCAGAAGGAGTAAACATGTCAATAAAAGCAAAATTAATAATAGTTATACAAGTCAATGAACTATTGGAATCAGGTATGTGAAGAATTTTTCTCTTCCTTGACAAGAAAAGCGTATTGGGACACATTGAGGCATGCAATCAAAAAAGAGCAATCGTGTGAGGTTTTTCACAGTTCCAAGATTTTTTTCCTCAAGTAAAATTGTGAACAAACTTGCAGATTTTGTACACAAAACTTTGGTACAAATGTTTGGTGCCCCTAAAAACAAATTTCTGTACAAAACTGTATATTTTATATGAAACAACACAATTTTCTTGTAGCCCAACCTACAAGGCATTTTGTGCATCTAATAAACTTTCTTATTCTGGTATTGTGCTGGTCATACTGGTTGAGGATCCCTAATCTAGAATTCCAAAACCTAAAATTATCCATATGGGCAACTGAGAGTGTGAAAACTTTATTTTCTGATGGTTCATGTATACTAACTTTGTTTCATGCATAAATTATCAAAAATATTGTGTGAAATTGCCTTCAGGCTATATGTAGAATGTATCTTCTTCTTTCTAAGCTATTCTCCCAATGGACATTTCCACAGGGTTTTGTTTTGGGCATCCTCAGGTCTCAGGCTGGCAGCACGCATATCTTTGTTGATGGTATCTATTCATCTTTTCTTTGGCTGTCCATATGTTCGCCATCCTGAAATCTCCAAATGTAGTGCTATTTATGCTACTGGTGTTGGTTCTCTTCTCATGACATGGCCCTATCACTGTCATCTTGATTCCTTCATCTTCTTACTGACTGCTTTGATTCCTAGTCTTTGACCGATGTTATCATTTGACACATAGTCAAGAAGTGTCATAGTCAAGAAGTATTCATCTCAGCATTTTCATTTCCGTTGTGTTAAGGACTTGTTCATATTTCTTTGGCCAGCACTCTGCCATAGAGGGCTACTGGGCAAACAACTGTAGTGTAGATCTTAGCCTTGAGTGTTGAGGCATTTTTGAGTCACACAGAATGCCAGTAGTTTGCCACCATTTAAACCAGGCTGCATTTATTTGTGACTGTACGTCTGGCATTGTATTGCCATCTACAGAAATCAGTAACCCTAGATATTTAAATTAGGTGGCCTTCTTTAGTGCTTGTCCATTAATTTGAATTGTTTTTTCAGTTTGGAGGCCACATTCCAGACCCTCTATTTTGGGTATGTTTAGCTGATGTCCATTTTCATGGAGTCTATCACTATGTGTCTGCAGTGGCTATTGGAGGGCTACACATTTTTGGTGGCCAAGTGCTATGTCATCGGCATATAGAACTGTCCAGGGATGCACAGTCTGCAAAATCTGTATATATGTATAATATATAATCAATTTTGCATTTAGACCTGGATCTAATCCCCAAGGTTTCTCATTGTGTCTCAATGCAAATATAGGTATGACAAAATAATAATAAAAACCACTTCTGATCCCAAGCATTTTGGTATGAGCTACTCAGCCTGTACTACAATGTGTATTGCCATTTCCCAATGAACAAAACCATTCTACTACCTACATAAACAGATGTGGCTGAGGTTCCACAAGATCAACACACACAACCCTGCCAATTACAACTGAGAGCCGACTTCACACTGGAGCAGCAATAGACTGGTGGTTAGGAAGCATAACTTGGAAAGTGTCAACATATCATGAAACACCAGGATCCACCACAACAGAGGGTTACAGAAATCTCCATCCCTACTTTCCATCTGCTAGGTCATGGCCCTAGTACATTACACGAGATTGGTGATTTTACTGAAACAGCCCTCCTATGCGTTGGCAATGTTAATATATTCTTTCAGTGAAACTGAGAGGCATTCATTGAAAGAAGATACATACACTCCTTTCAATAATGCAGGCTGCATCAATACAAAGGCTTAATCGTGGGCACGTTTATCTTAAAGCCAGCTTGTTGCTAACATGAAAAGGAGCTTTTTCATGTATTGAGCAGGAAATTGCACAGGTTGCTAAAACCATAAACAAAAACAATCTGGTTGCCTTTGTCACCTCTAACACAAACATGGAGTCTAGTCTAGATGGGTAACCACATTCTGTATTACCAGTTTTCCAATGCAGATCTAATAAATTAAAACAATATTTTCCCATTGAGGCAACATGCCGGCATGTAGTGTAACTTCTTGATTCACAATGCAAAGGTGTCATGTTGTTTTTTTTGCAGAGAAACAACCACTCAAAAAATGAACCTATTGCATCAAATTGTTACAGTGATCATGAGCAGAAGATGAAAACAGTATCTGTCTCAAATCCCAGCAAAACCAAGTTTGCAAGCTACAAGCTATATCTACAGTACAAGCAATACAGTGCAAGAAGATAAGCCAGACTAGATAAATCAAAATTTTGTGGGAAGAGTATAAATATCTGGTTTCAATGGCTAAACTATGCATTCATGAAGCAGGCTCTTGAAGAGAAAAAAATGGGGTGGGAAAAGTGCTTCCTATAAGCCACACAAGGTCCCCAAAGGGTTGTTGTAGGTTTTTCGGGCTATATGGCCATGTTCTAGAAGCCATATAGCCCGAAAAACCTACAACAACCCAGTGATTCTGACCATGGAAGCCTTTGACAATACCTAGTCCCCAAAGGATTTTTTTAAAGTAATGTAAGTAAACAAGTAAAAAAAACCTCGAGATTATGGCAACAAGGATGATTGACAACTGGGAAATAGAGGGAGAAAACGTGGAGGCAGTGACAGACTTTGTATTTCTAGGTGCAAAGAATTACTGCAGACGCAGACTGCAGCCAGAAAATCAGAAGACGCTTACTTGGGAGGAAATCAAAGTCAAATCTCGATAAAATAGTGAAGAGTGGAGACATCACACTGGCAACCAAGATCCGCATAGTAAAAACAATGGTATTCCCTGAAGTCACCTACAGATGTGAGAGCTGGAAGGCTGAGCGAAGGAAGATAGATGCTTTTGAACTGTGGTCTTGGAGGAAAGTTCTGAGAGTGCCTTGGACTGCGAGAAGATCCAACCAGTCCATTCTCCAGGAAACAAAGCCCGACTGCTCATTGGAGGGAAGGATAGTAGAGGCAAAGATAAGGTACTTTAGCCACATCTTGAGAAGAAAGGAAAGCTTAGAGAAGATAATGATGCTGGGGAAAATGGAAGGAAAAAGGAAGAAGGGCAAGATGGATGGATGGCATTCTTGAAGTGACTGGATTGACCTTGAAGGAGCTGGGGGTGGTGATGGCCGACAGGGAGCTCTGGCGTGCACTGGTCCATGAGGTCATGAAGTCAGAAACGACTTAACGAATTAATAACAACAACAAAGTAAAAAAATATGACATTGAATATAGTGGGACCTGGGCATCCATGGACTTTTATATTCATGGTGGCTCAGGACCATGGATGTTCATGACCCATTATATACAATGTCACAATAAAATTGTGTACTTTGGATAAAATGGCAGGATCAAGGTTTGCCTTTTTGGATTTTTTAATAATATTTTCAAACTATGGATAGATGAATATGTGGATACAAAATCTGTGGATAAGAAGGGCAGGCTGAAATGCTGCCCCTCCAAAATCCTCTTGTAGAAGGCCCTGGATAGACATTTTGCTTAAAAAAAAACAGTATGGAGGCCACATTAGACTATTCCTGTGGCTCTTCCATGGATGCCAACCCCAAATATGCCGTTTTGTGACTTCACCCATCACACCTTACACAGATGGGTATTCCTCCTTTTCACCAAATATGGTGTTTCTTTGCAAGCTTTCTCCACATAGTTTGTTCATTTAAATGCCACCCAATTTTCAGTTTCAATCTGCGAATCCCATCAAAGGAATACTGCCCCTCACTCAATCCTTGACTAGCCACAGGCCAACTTTAATATTTAGGATTATTCACAAAATGCTAAGTAATAAAAATGAATATTTCATGCCCAAAGCCATTGGTTATATGCTGCCAAAACCTTAATCCCACAAAACCAGATTTCTGACCTCATTTCCAAATGGCAGTGAAATGTTTCCAACTGAATATTTTCAGCCAACTGGATATCCAAATTGCTAATACTGTATTCTCATCTGTTTGCAATCTCTGCATCTGCTGAATACTGTTCTCTTTATTTGAAGCAATTAGGAATCCTCTGTTGCTTGACCTCCACCCACATATTGCTGCAAGACTGGATAGAAGCACAAGTAAGCAGCAAGCTAAACATGAACAAATAGACACAACAGTACTCTTGTGTGTACACATATCAATAATGTAAATAGTAGCTGAATAAAAAAAAATCATAGAATATTTTACGTACATCCTAGAGCAGTGGTTCTTAACCTGTGGGCTGCGGTCCACCATTGGGTCACAAGGACAAAAATCTAGTCGTGATCCTCCTTTCTCTTTATTTATTTATTTTATTTTATCTCCGCACCTTTTGCACCGCCAGCCACTCCTTCCCTGTCGCTGACCATGGCATATGTTCTGTATCAGAAACTACAGCTGATGTCGTCTATCCAATGCAATTTTCTGAATCATCACCCCTAACCAGATCTAAAGTTGACCAAAAACCGATTTGTAATCCTTCTGATACTAATATTGGAGAGTAGAGAGTAGTCCCTGGTCAAAATAGTCCCTGGCCAAAGTGGTCCCTGTTCAAAAAAATAAAAAAGGTTGGAAACAATTGGCCTAGATTAAAGTATTTTCATATAAATTGCCAAAGAGTTCCTCTTATTGTAGTAATTCCTCTGATCATACTGTGATATCATCCACATGTGTAACAGGTGGGAGACATATTGCTTTGTTGCCATTTACTCAGCCCCTTAACAAACAAAAAACTAATAGATTCCTTTTACGCAGCTGTATAAAATCCACATTATTTGCTTTGAACTGGATTCTATGTAGGATGAAATAATCCAGTTCAAATCAGATAATGTGGATATTCTGCTTTGATAACCTGGATTATCTGGCTGTGTAGAAGGCGCCAGAGATGTGTACTCCACAATGGGAGAGGAAAAATGCTATAATAAAATAAAGAGTTCCCGTGTAAGAAACTGAGAATAACTATGGCACTTTCTACGCTATCATATAATCCAGATTATCATAGCAGGTAATGCACATTATAATCTTTGAACTGGATTATATGAGGGTCCTTCCACACAGTCATATAACCCAGAATATCAAGGCAGAAAATCCCACAATAGCTGCTTTGAACTGAGTTAACTGAGTCCACACTGCCATATATTCCAGTTCAAAGCAGAAAATGTAGGATTTTATTCAGCAATGTGAAAGGGCCCTGAGTCTACACTGCCATATAATGCAGTTGGTATCCTGTAAGTAAGCAACCCCTGTGGAATCATAACATGCAGTATAAATAATAATAATAATAATAATAATAATAATAATAACAACAATATTAATTTTTATGGATTGTCTATGTTGCAATCCCAGGTGACAGCAGGATTGAAGAAAAACTGGAAAAGCTGACACGATATGAGGATTTAAAGATCGAACTGCAAAGACTCCACAAAGACTCCACCACGAGCCAGTAAAGGTGGTCCCAGTGGAGATCGGCACACTGGGTGCAGCGCCTAAAGACCTTGGCCTGCACTTAAACACAATCGGCGCTGACAAAATTACCATCTGCCAGCTGCAGAAGGCCACCTTACTGGGATCTGCATGGCCACCTTACTGCGATCTGCACACATTATTCGCCGATACATCACACAGTCCTAGACACTTGGGAAGTGTCCGACGTGTGATCCAATTCAACAGCCAGCAGAGTGATCTTGTCTGCTGTGGACTCATCTTGTTGTGTTTCAAACAATAATAACTTTATATTTGTATCCCACAACCATCTCCCCGAAGGAACTCGGGGCGACTTACATAGGGACCAAGCCTAGTCAAACAGGGTTAGAAAATACACAATAGGTCAAGTGAAGCAGTGCAGAAGACTGATTGCCAAAACATGTGGCATTAGAGCCGTACCATAACATTACTGAAGATAAGATGTGAAAGTGATACTTTCCATGTTTGTATGTTTCTGTGTGCTTAAATAACGTGATTGCTCTGAGACAACAGGCTGGTGTGATAAAGCTCTAAGAAAATGCCATATCCTCAAAAGCATACAGGAAGCTACAAGGAAGAAACAAAATCTATTCCCATATTAATCTGATTGTTCAGAAAAACCTTTGGACATATTTCCTTGCCAAAGACTACCTAGCAAATCCACAGTTGAACTCCAACTTGTCTCCAGAATCCACACCAACTGAACCATTCTTGTGGATGCAGCAAACAGCTCTATATATACACTCATAAAGACAGACAACTCATGTGCAGTGTTACATTAATATCTATTTTAAGGCTAGTCCAGTACAGCCAACTATTATGTTTCATCTCGCATAGCACAAATCAGGGTGGGCAGCGGCATGCAATCCTTAAGGAGTACTTGACATTTTGAAATCTTCATTCAACCCACACTCCACTTTTTTAAAAAATAAAGTCTCTCTGGCCCTGCAAATCTGTATATAATACAGAACAGAAGCCAAACTCTAGATGCCCTTATGTTTTCTAATTCCCTGTCCTAAAGCCGGATTTGAACAATATATTTTGTTGTCACCTTTGTCAAATCATATACAGGGATAGTTCATGCATAATAGTAAGTCAACCTTGCTATGAAGTCTGTCACTGCTAGTACAGGATGCTTAGTCACTTCCATTTGGGTCTCCCTACTAGTAGGAGAGGTTAAGCAAACCAGGAAATTGACAGTGCTGGCTTGTTTTGCAGTATATCCACACCAGATTTTGTAGCATGTTACGTTCCTAACAAGTCAGGATCCAAGGCTGGGCTTTGTTCTAGGCTTCTAATGGATTATTAGCAGATTGGCAATCCAGGTATCTCCAGTATGGACATCACATTACACCAACAGTACCAAACATTTCTAGATTTAAGTCAGAATTCACTGCAATTCTGCGACACCATTCTATGGACTCCAGACCAGACTTAACAACTCCAATCACCCATAACATGAAGCCAACTCCACTGTTGCTCCAGCTCCACTGGCTGCCTGTTTGCTTTCGGGCACAATTCAAAGTGCTGGTTTTGGTCCAACTTACCTATCTAAACGTATGAACCATCCAGGACGTTAAGATCTTCTGGGGAGGCCCTGCTCTCGCTCCCGCCTTCTTTGCAGATACATCTGGCGGGGTGAGAGACAGGGCCTTCTCAGTGGTGGCCCCTTGGCTGTGGAACGCCCTGCCTAGAGATATAAGATCGGCTCCCTCCCTCCTGACTTTTCGAAAAAAGGTGAAAACCTGGCTTTTTGAGGCCTTCCCAAATACAGCATAGCTAAACAGAATTATGGAACTACTTGATAACGCAATGAAATAATGATTTGACATGGTGACACTCACGATAATGTTTTAAGGTTTGTATAGTTTTTATATATTTTTATATCATATGCTATTATTTTTGACAGAATTTCTTGTTTTTACTTGTTATAATTGTTGTTATAATTGTTGTTGCCAATTTGTGAACCGCCCAGAGTTGCCTCTGGGCTGAGAGGGGCGGTATCTAAATATAGTAAATAAATAAATAAATGATTTTATATTATGAGACCTCACAATTTCCACAACGCCATGAAGAAATGATCAGAAGTGTTTCCTTCAGTATTGCATCAAGCACAGCAATCTGTTGCGATGTCTGACTCTCAACCAGTGGTTCCCAACCTATGGTCTATGGACCACTAGAGGTCCACAATAACTAAAATATGGTCTATGAAATATTTAAAATTTGAAACCTTTATTCATTTTAATGAATCTGTTGCTATGTGGGCAAGCACGGAAAGCCGGGGAGAGGGCAAGCAATTGACATCACGTGTCACGTACTCACGCCACTCAGTCGAACGCATTCTTTTGTCTTGCTCGGATGTGTAAGTGATTCTGTTTTACTGTTTAGTAATTCGACAGTAGTTCTACTGACCATGAGTCCTCAATATTAATATTAATTTTTGACTGATTTAATGATGATTGAAATGAATTTAAGTTGTTACAAAAAAGACAATATAGCTTTTGTTTGTTACACTTAATCTCAATCCAGGAAGAGTTTACTGAATTTCAAAATTATAGAAACTGCAAGGATGTGTTTTAATCTAATTCTCTTGAGGAGTTTTGGTGTAAAAAAGCAAATTTTACACTAAAATTTGAGGAATCGCCTTGCACTACTTTATGCTCTTCTCCACAACTTATTTATGTGAACAAGGGCTTTCTGCTTTGCTGGTAATTAAAAACAAGTCCAGGAATCGATTGAAAGTAAGTGATATGCATGTAGCTTTGAGCAATAATATTAGCCCCAGGATTACACAACTTGTAAACAAGATGCAAGTTCAAAATTTGTCATATGTTCTGCAGTTGATGGTGCTTGGTGATGGAAGGGTTAATGTAAGTATTAGTTCTAAAGGTTTAGTAATCTGTAAGTAAGAGTTCATGGGTGAAAGCAATTAAGGGTGGGAGTTTGGTTCATCTCTACCTAAATAAGGCAGAGCCCTGGCAACGTGACAAAAATCACATTGATGCAAATTGAATTTAATTTTCTATGTTCTTTTTATATTATAATAGTACTCTTAATTTGTGTTACTATTAAGTTTAATGAATATGTTAAAAGTTTTGATTAAAGTTTATTTTTAGATTAACGCAGTTTATTATTCTTGAATCTTGTAATCCCTGCTAACAAAAAAAAATCAAAGTAGAGTAGTCCCTGGTTAAAAAAAAAGGTTGGGAAACACTGCTCTAGACAAACTGTCTCTGCAACTCATGTATTTTTTAAAGGAAATTGTCCAAATCAGGTTTAAACTGATGGGCTTAGTATTTAAATAGAAAGCACATGTAGCTGTGAGACAGATTCCTATGCAAATAAGACCGTACCTCATGAAGGAGGATCTGGCCAGGGTAGTCCATACCTTAGTCACCTCCAGATTGGACTACTGTAATGCGCTCTACATGGGGCTGCCCTTGAAAACGGCCTGGAAATTCCAACTGGTCCAACGGGCGGCAGTCAGGTTGTTAACTGGTGCTCCTTACAGAGAGAGGTCAACCCTCCTGTTTAAGGAGCTCCATTAGCTGCCGTTCATTTTCCAGTCCCAATTCAAGGTGCAGGTGCTTACCTACAAAGCCCTAAACGGTTGGGACCCGCATACCTGCATGACCGCATCTCTATATATGAACCCACACGATCTCTCCGATCATCTGGAGAGGCCCTGCTCACGATCCCACCTGCGTCGCAAGCACGATTGGTGGGGACGAGGGACAGGGGCTTCTCCGTGGTGGCCCCCCGACTCTGGAACTCTCTCCCTAAGGATATCAGACAAGCCCCAACATTGGCAGTCTTTAGGAAGAGCTTGAAGACGTGGTTGTTCCAGTGTGCCTTCCCAGAATAGGAAACTCCTAGCATCATGTCCCAATTGTACTTTACTAGAGATTAAGATTGTCTGCACACCACACTTATCTCCAAAAACCTATCCATCTCACCTGTCATGTTCAGCATTTAAAAATTTTAATCATTACATTTGGCCCGGCCTTAGTTTAAATGTGTCATGGTGTTATTGTCTAATGCAATGGTTCTCAACCTTCCTAATGCCGTGACCCCTTAATACAGTCCCTCCTGTGGTGGTGACCCCCAACCATAACATTGTTTTTGTTGCTACTTCATAACGGTCATTTTACTACTGTTATAAATCATAATGTAAATATCAGATATTCAAGATGTATTTTCATTCACTGGACCAAACTGGGCACAAATACCCAATGCACCCACATGTAAATGCTAGTGGGGTTGGGGGAGGATTGACTTTGTAATTTGGGAGTTGTAGTTGCTGGGATTTATAGTTCACCTATAATTAAAGAGCATTCTGAACTCCACCATCGTTGAATTTGAACCTAATTTACCACACAGAACTCCCATGACCAAAGGAAAACACTGGAAGGGTTTGGTGGGTATTGGCCTTGAGTTTGGGAGTTGTAGTTCACCTATATCCAGAGAGCACCGTGGACTCACACAATGGTGGATCTGGACCAAACTTGGCACAAATACTCAATATGCACAAATGTGAACACTGGTGGAGCCTGGGGAAAACAGACCTTGACTTTTGGGAGTTGTAGTTGCTGGGATTTATAGTTCATTACAATCAAAGAACATTCTGAACTCCACCAACGATAAAATTGGTTCAAACTTCCTACATGGAATCCCCATGACCATCAGGAAATACTGTGTTTTCTGATTGTCTTTGGCGACCCCTCTGACACCCCTTTGCGACCCCCACAGGGGTCCCGACCCCCAGGTTGAGAAACACTGGTCTAATGTTTATTGCTATTGTTTTAATGTTTATTGTTTGTTTATGAGTTTATTTATTGTTGTACTTGTTATGCTGTTGTTTTTATTGATGTGTTGGGCCTTGGCCTCTTGTAAGCCGCACCGAGTCCTTAGCGGGGTATAAATAAAGGTTTATTATTATTATTATTATTATCATCATCATTATTATTATTATTTGTCAACTGCTGTGCTTTGCAGACTTACTCGTAAGTAAATACAGTCCAACATACTGAAGTTAGTCAGGAGTGAAGGAATTGTTCAGAGACTATGAATCACTCTCATTATCTCTTATCAGGCGATGATAAAAGAAGTAGTTATGCTGTAGGAAAAAAACAACACCCCCCTTCCACATTCTTAAAGATATGGTTGACAGGTGCCTTAAATCAATTGCATAATAAACTCTATTATCTATCCAAAATATTTATTTGGGTTTAACAAATCCAGGGGACCTGAATGGAAACTATGCACAAAGGCATATACTAGAAGACATAGGGACCAAACCAATTGTAGCTAAACATGTGTTTTTCCTATTCGCATATATATATATAATATTATTCAGAGTGTGTTTAATCTTGTTCATTTTTTAAACCTAAAATCTTGTGTGGGAACTCTCTTCTATTTTACTATATTGAATTCCACTGCTCCAGACTTTTCTCCAAGTGGGACAGCAGTATTGGAATCGAGCCAGACGGTGAGAAAAGTAACTAGATCAGTAACAGTATGGAGAGGAAACGTGTGGGTGAGCTGCTATCACTTATACACTCCTTTCGAGGATGGAAATGATATGCAACCAAGCAACCATACAACACAACAAAGGCCCCCAAAATAGCAAGAAACTGATCTTAACATTTCTTACCATTTTTAAATTTGTAAATTGCCTTGCAAACCTTTTTTGTTGGCTGAAAGCAGACTCAATACTTTTATAAATATTGGATAAATAAATGCAATGGAAGCAGGGCTGAGACTTTCCTTGCTTGAGACCAGAGTGATTCGAATCCTTTTCAAGCCTGATATAGACAAAGAGCTTATTATCTTCTTGAACTCACATGGGAGAGATGCGATGTAAAAAATACTGGACCAAGCACTACACAAGCATCCATATAACATAGAAATGATTATATTCCACTTGAAGAAAACAACCTCTCTTTGGATCACAGAAACCTGCCTTGAAAACCTTCTGGTCAAAATTCTCAGAATTCTGTTGGGTTTGCAGTGAGGTTCATCTATATAAATATAAAGATAATGTTCATTTGTGGGATTAACATAACTCAAAAACCACTGGGCGAATTGACATCAAATTTGGACAGAATACGCCTAACAACACAATGAGTAACCATCACTAAAAAAAATATGATTTTGTTATTTGGGAGTTGTAGTTGCTGTGATTTATAGTTCACCTACAATCAAAGGGCATTTTGAACTCCACCAACGATGGAATTGAACCAAACTAGACACACAGGACTCCCATGCCAAAAAGATACCAAAGAAAACAGAGAAACTATTTAATATACCAATTAAGGTAGATACAGATTTTATGTTAATGGCAATAATAGAGATCAATAAGATTAATGCAAAAACAACAACAACAAGCAATGATTCTAGGCAGTAATAGCATGGGGATGGAGAGATAGAAAAAATTGAATTTGATAAGCTGGAATAATTTACCTGTTCGATCAAGTCCAATCAGACATTATAGCATGTATAGTTCGAGAGGATACACAGGAGGAGAAAACGGAAGAGAAATTAAAGAGAAATTGGTGTCTTATATTAAATGGATAGAAAGTGGTGAAGCCATTATAGATATTGTACAAAGATTAAGAAAACTATGTTCATGGTTAAATATAAAGATATAGATCAGTGGTTCTCAACCTGTAGGTCCACAGGTGTTTTGGCTTACAACTCCCAGAAATCCCAGCCAGTTTACCACCTGTTAGGATATCTGGAAGTTGAAGGCCAAAACACCTGGGGACCCACAGGTTGAGAACCACTGATGTAGAGGAAAATGTGGTGGGGAGGGGGTATGGTGAAGGGTGATGGGAGGGCAGAAAAATTAAAAAAATGTGAAAAGAAGAATTAATTCTGTAAAAAGGTGAATAGATAATACAGAAATACTTTAATATTTACAGTGTGTATACGCAATAGTTGTTTATAACCTATTCACAGATTGCACTATTATGTACTCAATATAAAAAAGAAAAAAATTGTGTTTGTCTTTTTTGGTCCTTTAGGGTCCCTTATGTGTATAGGCAGCCTTGCTTAGTATGTTTTGCTCTTATCTTTGATGTCCTATCTCCTCCTCTGTTCTGATTTTCCTCTGTGGAGGGAACTTTGGGCTCTTCCACATAGGCCCTCTATCCCAGGCTCTCTGTTTATCCCAGAATATCTGGCAGTGGAGACTCATATACTCAGGCCTAAAGCAGAAAACCTGGGATCAGATCCTGGGATACAGGGTCTGTCTGGAAGGGCCCTTTGATGACAATGTTGGCTATAAGTTATATTGAGTTCATTTTATTTCATGTTTCATCTTGATTATTGTTTGTTTTTGGCACTGAATGTTTGCCATTTTTGTTGTTCTTTGGAAACCACCCTGAGTCCCTTCGGGAAGAGAGGGCAGGTTATAAATAAAGTATTATTGTTGTTGTTGTTGTTGTTGCTATTTGAAACACAACAAGATGAGTCCACAGCACACAAGACCACTCTGCTGGCTTTGTATTGGATTACACGTCAGACACTTCCCAAGTGTCTAGGACTGTGTGATGTATCGGTGAATAATGCGTGCAGATCCCAGTAAGGTGGCCTTCTGCAGCTGGCAGATGGTAATTTTGTTAGCGCCGATTGGGTTTAAGTGCAGGCCAAGGTTATTATTATTATTATTATTATTATTATTACTATTATTATTATTCCCCCCTCCTTCCGCCTGATCGTTTATCCTCCCCACAGAGTCTGTTTTACACTCACTTTTAGCTATGATTTATTTGTTATTTTATTGTGTTTTTATGATTGTACTGTATATGGCGCTGAATATTTGCCTTTGCATTTGGAAGCTGCCTTGAGTCATTTCGGAGAGAGAGGATGGTGAGAATTATATTATTATTAATGTTGTGGACCTTTTTCCTACCCAGGAGCAGGGTCTGAAAATAGTTAAGGACCCTTCCAGACAGGTCCTATATCCCAGGATCCAATCCCAGGTTTTCTGCTTTAAACTGGATTATATGAGTCCACACTGCCAGATAATCTGGGATAAACAAAAAACTTGGGATCAGATCCTGGGATATAGGCCCTGTCTGGAAGTGGCATATAAACTTTGGCTATCTGGGCACCCTGTTCCTTTTGAATACTACATAATAACATAATAAGGAGGAGGAGGAGGAGGAGGAGGAGGAGGAGGAGGAGGAGGAGGAGGAGGAGGAGGAGGAGGATTTAAAAACTGAACTGCAAAGACTCTGGCACAAATCAGTAAAGGTGGTCCCAGTGGTGATCGGCACACTGGGTGCAGTGCCTAAAGACCTTGGCCTGCACTTAAACACAATCAGTGCTGACAAAATTACCATCTGCCAGTTTCAGAAGGCCATCTTACTGGGATTTGCACACATTATTCGCCAATACATCACACAGTCCTAGACACTTGGGAAGTGTGATCCAATTCAACAGCCAGCAGTGTCTGCTGTGAGCTCATTTTGTTGTGTTAATAATAAGAAGAAGAACAACAAGAACAAGAACAACAAGAAGAAGAAGAAGGAGAAGAAAGTCTGGTGACAGAGGACTTTTACAAGTAAAGCAAGCAGCTGAAGAAGAAAAACACGCCCAGGCAGAATAAGATATGTGCAATGTGCATAGGAATTTTTTAATTGATTTTTTTTAAAACTATAGTCCGGCCCTCTAACGATCTGAGGGACAATGAACTGGCCCCCAGTTTAAAAAGTTCGAGGACCCCTGCTCTAGGCCATGGCCATGTTGTTGTTGTTCATTCGTTCAGTCGTCTCCGACTCTTCGTGACCTCATGGACCAGCCCACGCCAGAGCTCCCTGTCGGCCGTCACCACCCCCAGCTCCTTCAAGGTCAGTCCAGTCACTTCAAGGATGCCATCCATCCATCTTGCCCTTGGTCGGCCCCTCTTCCTTTTGCCTTCCACTTTCCCCAGCATAATTGTCTTCTCTAGGCTTTCCTGTCTCCTCATGATGTGGCCAAAGTACTTCAACTTTGTCTCTAGTATCTTTCCCTCCAGTGAGCAGTCGGGCTTTATTTCCTGGAGGATGGACTGGTTGGATCTTCTCGCAGTCCAAGGCACTCTCAGCACTTTCCTCCAGCACCACAGCTCAAAAGCATCGATCTTCCTTCGCTCAGCCTTCCCGAAGGTCCAGCTCTCACATCCGTAGGTGACTACAGGGAATACCATGGCTTTGACTATGCGGATCTTTGTTGCCAGTCTGATGTCTCTACTCTTTACTATTTTATCGAGACTGGACATTGCTCTCCTCCCAAGAAGTAAGCGTCTTCTGATTTCCTGGCCACAGTCTGCATCTGCAGTAATCTTTGCACCTAGAAATACAAAGTCTGTCACGGCCTCCACGGTTTCTCCCTCTATTTTCCAGTTGTCAATCATTCTTGTTGCCATAATCTTGGTTTTTTTGACGTTTAGCTGCAATCCGGCTTTTGCGCTTTCTTCTTTCACCTTGATTAGAAGGCTCCTAAGCTCCTCCTCGCTTTCGGCCATCAGAGTGGTGTCATCTGCATATCTGAGGTTGTTAATGTTTCTTCCAGCAATTTTCACCCCAGCTTTGCATTCATCCAGCCCCGCACATCGCATGATGTGTTCTGCATACAAGTTAAAAAGGTTGGGTGAGAGGATGCAGCCTTGCCGTACGCCTTTCCCAATCTTGAACCAGTCTGTTGTTCCTTGGTCAGTTCTTACAGTTGCTTCTTGGTCCTTGTACAGATTCCTCAGGAGAGAGACAAGGTGGCTTGGTATGCCCATCCCACTAAGAACTTGCCACAATTTATTATGATCCACACAGTCAAAGGCTTTAGAATAGTCAATGAAGCAGAAGTAGATGTTTTTCTGAAACTCCCTGCTTTTCTCCATTATCCAGCGGATATTGGCAATTTGGTCTCTCGTTCCTCTACCTTTTCTAAACCCAGCTTGAACATCTGGCAACTCTCGCTCCATGTATTGCTGGAGTCTTCCTTGCAGGATCTTGAGCATTACCTTACTGGCATGAGAAATAAGGGCCACTGTACGGAAGTTTGAGCAGTCTTTTGCATTTCCCTTTTTTGGTATGGGGATATAAGTTGATTTTTTCCAGTCTGATGGCCATTCTTGTGTTTTCCATATTTGCTGGCAAATGGCATGCATCACCTTGACAGCATCATCTTTTAAGATTTTAAACAGTTCAGCTGGGATCCCGTCGTCTCCTGCTGCCTTGTTGTTAGCAATGCTTCTTAAGGCCCATTCAACCTCACTCCTCAGGATGTCTGGTTCTAATTCATTCACCACACCGTCAAAACTATCCTCAATATTATTATCCTTCCTATACAGATCTTCTGTATAGTCTCGCCACCTTCTCTTGATCTCTTCAGCTTCTGTTAGGTCCCTGCCATCTTTGTTTCTTATCATGCCAATTTTTGCCTGAAATTTACCTCCAATGTTTCTAATTTTCTGGAAGAGGTCTCTTGTCCTTCCTATTCTGTTGTCTTCTTCCACTTCCATGCATTGCTTATTTAAAAATAGTTCCTTATCTCTTCTGGCTAACCTCTGGAATTGCGCATTTAACTGGGCATATCTCCCCTTTTCACTGTTTCCTTTTGCTTTCCTCCTTTCTTCCGACCTGGAAGATGGGACTCCCAGGTCGGAAGATGGCCAAAATGCTACTGGGGAGGAGCAGAGGATAAGTTCAACTAGCCCCAGATGTGATGACGCAGCTAGCTCAAAGCCGAAAGGAAGGCTAGCGGCCGACGGTACTGGAGGTGAACGACGAATCCGATGCTCTAAAGATCAACACACCATAGGAACCTGGAATGTAAGATCTATGAGCCAGGGCAAATTGGATGTTGTTATTGGTGAGATGTCAAGACTAAAGATAGACATTCTGGGGGTCAGCGAACTGAAATGGACTGGAATGGGCCACTTCACATCAGATGACCACCAGATCTACTACTGCGGACAAGAGGAACATCGAAGAAATGGAGTAGCCTTCATAATTAATAAGAAATTCGCTAAAGCGGTGCTTGGATACAACCCAAAAAATGACAGAATGATCTCAATTCGAGTGCAAGGAAAGCCTTTCAACATTACAGTGATCCAAATATACGCCCCAACCACAGCTGCTGGAGAAGCAGAAGTAGATCAGTTCTATGAGGATCTGCAGGAACTACTGGATAATACACCAAAAAGAGACATTATTTTCATTACAGGAGACTGGAATGCCAAGGTGGGAAGTCAAATGACAACAGGGATCACAGGCAAGCATGGTCTGGGAGAACAAAATGAAGCGGGACGCAGGCTGATAGAATTTTGCCAGGAAAACTCGCTGTGTATAACGAATACTCTCTTCCAACAACCTAAAAGACGGCTTTACACATGGACCTCTCCAGACGGTCAACACCGAAATCAGATTGACTACATCCTTTGCAGCCAAAGGTGGCGAACATCCATCCAGTCGGTGAAAACAAGACCTGGGGCTGACTGTAGCTCAGATCACGAACTTCTTATTGCCCAATTTAGAATAAAACTAAAGAGATCAGGGAAAATACACAGACCAGTTAGATATGATCTCACTAACATTCCTAGCGAATATACAGTGGAAGTGAAGAACAGATTTGAAGGACTAGATTTAGTAAACAGAGTCCCAGAAGAACTATGGACAGAAGTCCGCGACATTGTTCAGGAGGCGGCAACAAAGTACGTTCCAAAGAAAAAGAAAACCAAGAAGGCAAAATGGTTGTCTGCTGAGACACTGGAAGTAGCCCAAGAAAGGAGGCCATGGCCATATAGCCCAAAAAAACCTACAACAACCTATGAACCCACGCGCTCACTTCGTTCATCTGGAGAGGCCCTGCTCATGATTCCGCCTGCGTCGCAGGCGCGTTTGGTGGGCACGCAAGACAGGGCCTTTTCTGTGGTGGCCCCCTGACTCTGGAACACCCTCCCCAAAGATCTTAGACAGGCCCCTACATTGGCAGTCTTTAGAAAGAACTTGAAGACCTGGCTGTTCCGATGTGCCTTTCCAGAATAGGAAAACTCCAATAACAAGTCCCAGATGCACTTTATTAGAATTAAGATTGCTGCACACTGCACATATCACCTGTCACATCAGCACTTTTAATTCTGTACCCATTACTCTGGCCCGGCCCAGTTGTATTGTGTCTTGGTGTATTGTTTATTGCTTGTTGTTTAATATTGCTTTATTGCAAAGATACAGAATGGGAGAAGATGCCTGGCTCGAGAGCAGTACGTGTGAAAAAGATCTTGGAGTCCTGGTGGACAACAAGTTAAACATGAGCCAACAATATCATGTGGCGGGAAAAAAAGCCAATGGGATTTTGGCCTGCATCAATAGGAGCATAGTGTCTAGATCTAAGGAAGTCATGCTACTCCTCTATTTTGCCTTGGTTAGACCACACCTGGAATATTGTGTCCAATTCTGGGCACCACAATTCAAGAGAGATATTGACAAGCTGGAATGTGTCCAGAGGAGGGCGACTAAAATGATCAAGGGTCTGGAGAACAAGCCCTATGAGGAGCGGCTTAAGAAGCTGTGCATGTTTAGCCTGAAGAAGAGAAGGCTGAGAGGAGATATGATAGTCATGTATAAATATGTGAGAGGAAGCCACAGGGAGGAGGGAGCAAGCTTGTTTTCTGCTTCCTTGGAGACTAGGACGCGGAACAATGGCTTCAAACCACAAGAGAGGAGATCCATCTGAACATGAGGAAGAACTTCCTGACTGTAACAGCTGTTCAACATTGGGACTCTCTGCCCCGGAGTGTGGTGGAGGCTCCTTCTTTGGAAGCTTTTAAACAGAGGCTGGATGGCCATCTGTCAGGGGTGATTTGAATGCAATATTCCTGCTTCTTGGCAGGGGGTTGGACTGGATGACCCATGAGGTCTCTTCCAACTCTATGATTCTATGATTCTAATTGTTTTTAATTTGCTTTAGGTTTTGTATTGTTATGTTGTGTTTTGAGGCCTTGGCCTTTGTAAGCCGCATCGAGTCCTCCGGGAGATGCCAGTGGGGTACAAATAAAGTTAATAATAATAATAATAATAATAATAATAATAATACAACAACCCAATAATAATAATACTTTGTATTCCACCCTATCTCCCCAAGGAGACTCAGGGCGGATTCCAGCATATCCAGACACAAGGTAAACAAACATCCAATGCCTAGAAACAACTACACACAGACAAAGGTAGGTATGCAAATCCTGGGTCAGTAGATCAACATGGAAAGGATGCAGAGAGAGAAAGAGAGAGGAATGCCACTTTGCTGTGTTTCAGAGCCCAAAACCAAGCCCTGCAGAAAGGCTGCCTGCTCTGCTCTCTGTGGCTGTGCCTCTCTCTGTCTGTGGGCCACCCATCCCCACGTGGGCCAGGTCCATTGTCCCTCCTCCTCCTCTTCTTCCTCCTCCTGCACTTGAACCTGCCAGAAAGCAAGCCTAGGGTCCCAAAGGCTAGCTCTTTGCCGGCGATCTCCCGTTGCATTGCATTCCGAGAAAGAGAAGGAAGCCAATGCGATTAAGAGCTTAAGCGGGAGGATGGAGGAGGAGGAGATGGAGGAGGAGGAGGAAGGCAAGAGAGACGTCTCTCCCCCCCCCCCCCCCCCGCTCCCTCCAGCGTCCGAGTCTCTGCTTCCACTGGTTTAACCTGCTCCTGCTTGAGTCCCATCCTGCAGCAGCAAAGGCGGGACCACACTGCCTAAAAGATCCCCCCCAAAACCCGATGCTGCAGAGAGAAGCATCACTTCACACAGAGAGAGAGAGAGACGGCTCCCCTTTGGCTTACCTCGATCCATTGCTGGGCTTCGGCCAAGGCTGGCTCGGGGCGGGGGGCGTCCTCGGGGCTGGCCATTGGCGAGGGCCACGCAGCTCCTTCCTTCCTTCCCTGGCTGCGATGCCGCAGTAGCCCAACGGGAGAAGAAGCCCCAAGCCGCTCTCCCTGCAGCAGGAGCCAGAGGAGGAGGAGGAGGAAGCCCCGCCGGGCATGCGGTCCCTTCTCCGCCGAGGTCCCAGCCTCCTCCTCCCTCTCCTTCTCTCTCTCCTCCCACTCTCCTCTTGCAACGGGATCCCAGCCGACCTGAGCGGCCGGCTAAAAATAAAGCGCTAGCGAGAGAGAGAGAGGGAATGGCAGGCTTTGGCCCCTGCAAATGCCCAGCCGCTCCCGCCCCCCGCCCTCGCAGAGCCAATGGGAGGCCGGCAGGATGGGAGGGGGGCGCCCTCTCCCCAGTCTAAACCCCCTGCTACAGGCAGAAGGGGGCAAACACTTGCTCTCCCCTTGCAAAACACAAGCAGTCTTCTCTATGCGTCTCTATGTGTCTCCAAGTCCCCAATTGCATAGTTTCCCTAGGTAAGGCATACTCAGGTGTGTTGTCCAAAGCTTTCATGTCCGAATCACTGGATTGCTGTGAGTTTTTTTCGGGCTATATGGCTATATAGCTGCCATTTATTTTCCGAGCCCAATTTATGCTCCACTGGCTGCCATTTATTTTCCGAGCCCAATTCAAGGTGCAGGTGCTCACCTACAGAGCCCTGAACGGTTTGGGACCACCCTACCTGCGTGACCGCATCTCCATCTACGAACCCACACGCTCACTCCGGTCATCTGGGGAGGCCCTGCTCGTGATCCCACCTACGTCGCAAGCGCGCTTGGTGGGGACACGGGACAGGGCCTTCTCTGTGGCGGCCCCCCGACTTTGGAATGCCCTTCCAAAAGAGCTTCGTCAGGCCCCTACTCTAGCAGTTTTCAGAAGGAACCTAAAAACTTGGCTGTTCCGATGTGCCTTCGCAGATTAGGAATCCCCATCCCAAGTCCTAGATGCACTTTAGCACAACTATTGTTGCTGCACACCGCACTTTTAATCTTACGTTCCTCCTGCCATCTCAGCACTTTTAACCCTGTACCCCATTGCACTGGCCGAACCAGTTTTAATAGTGTCTTGATGTATTGTCATTGTGGTTATTTTGCTTAATTGTTTTGATTTGCTTTGTTTATTGTTGTGTTATGTTTTCTATTTTATTGTATTTGAGGCTTCGGCCCGTGTAAGCCGCATCGAGTCCTTCGGGAGATGCTAGCGGGGTACAAATAAAGTTAATAATAATAATAATAATAATAATAATATAAGCTTGGAACCCCAGGTTTCGGCGGTTTCCAGGGGAGCATTTGCACAATTAAAACTTGTGCGCCAGCTGCGCCCGTACCTTGGGAAGTCTGACTTGGCCACGGTAGTCCACGCTCTGGTTACATCCCGCATAGATTACTGCAACGCGCTCTACGTGGGGTTGCCCTTGAAGACTGCCCGGAAGCTTCAGATGGTCCAGCGCGCAGCAGCCAGGTTGCTAACGGGAGCGGCACTCAGGGAGCACACCACTCCACTGTTGAGCCAGCTCCACTGGCTGCCAATCTGCTACCGGGCACAATCCAAGGTGCTGGCTTTAGCCTATAAAGCCCTAAACGGTTCCAGCCCCACCTACCTCTCCGAACGCATCTCCACCTATGAACCGACTAGGACATTAAGATCGTCCGGAGAGGCCCTGCTCTCGGTCCCGCCTGCGTCACAAGCGCGTTTGGCGGGAACGAGGGACAGGGCCTTCTCGGTGGTGGCCCCTCGGCTATGGAATGCCCTACCCGTAGACATCAGACAGGCCCCTTTGTTGCTGGCATTCAGGAAGAAGGTCAAGACGTGGCTCTATGAACAAGCATTCGGTTAACGGTGCAACTAAACTCAGGAAGACGGCATAATCGAACACTGGAATAGTATAAGGATTTTGAGAACGGATTCTGATTCTATTGAGGCGTTGATAGGATAATTGATTGTTGTTTGTTGTTTATGATGTGTTTTAACCACTTCTTATTGTTGTGATAAATTGCACTGTGTAAACCGCATTGAGTCGCCGACTTAGGCTGAAAAATGCGGTATAGAAGTAAAGCAAATAAATAAATATATATATTCTAGTAGCATTCTCTCTTAACGTTTCGCCTGCATCTATAGCAGGCATCCTCAAAGGTTTGTTGGAAATCAGGCAAGTGGTGTGTGTGTGTGTGTGTATAGTGTATATATCTCGTCTCCTGTACTTATAATATAATATATTGTATGGGTAAAGGTAGTCCCCTAACTTTAAGTCCAGTCATGTCGGACTCTGGGGTGTGGTGCTCATCTCCATTTCTAAGCCGAAGAGCCAGCGTTGTCCGTAGACACCTCCAACGTCATGTGGCCGGCATTGACTGCATAGAGTGCAGTTACCTTCCCGCCGGAGCGGTACATATTGACCTACTGACATTTGCATGTTTTCGAACTGCTAGGTTGGCAGAAGCTAGGGCTGACAGCGGAAGCTCACGCAGCTCCCCAGAAGCGAACCTGCGACCTTTCGATCAACAAGCTCAGCAGCTCAGTGCTTTAACCCACTGTGCCGCCGGTGGCTCCTATATATATAAAAATGCGCTGTGCATAATGAGTACCTTAATCTATATATGTAATCTATATATATATAAAAATGCTCTGTGCATAATGAGTACCTTAATCTATATATGTAATCTATATATATATAAAAATGCTCTGTGCATAATGAGTACCTTAAAAACAAAAGGACCAATGAACAAAATCACACCAAATTTGGCAACAAAATGTCTCATTACACAAGGAGTGACCATTACTCAAAAAATTATGATTTTGTCATTTGAGAGTTGTAGTTGCTGGGATTTATAATTCACCTATCATCAAAGAGCATTCTGAACCAAACTTGGCACACAGGCCTCCCATGACCAACAGAAAATACTAGCAGCATTTGGTGGGCATTGTCCTTGAGTTTGGGAGTTGTAGTTCACCTACATCCAGAGAGCACTGTGGACTCAAACAATGATGGATCTAGACCACGAATATTCCATATGCCCAAATATAAACACAGATGGAGTTTGAGGGAAATAGACCTTGGCATTTGTGAGTTGTAATTACTGGAATTTATAGTTCACCTACAATCAAAGGGCATTCTGAATGAACCCCACAAATGACAGAACTGGGGCAAACTTCCCACACGGATCCCCCATGACCAACAGAAAATAGTCCAACTCCCTTCATCAGGGCATTTGGTTCAATGATGGAATTGAACCAAATGTGGCACACAGGACTCCCATGACCAACAGAAAACATTAGAAGGGTTTGGTGGGCATTAACCTTGAGTTTTGCAGTTGTTGTTCACTTACATCTAGAGAACACTGTGGACTCAAACAGTGATGGATCTGGCCAAACTTGGCACGAATACTCAATATGCCCAAATATGAACACTGATGGAGTTTGGGGAAAATATACCTTAACATTTGAGAGTTGTAGTTACTGGGATTTATAGTTCACCTACAATCAAGAAGCATTCCAAACCCCACCAACGATGGAATTGGGCCAAACATCCCACATAGAACCCCCATGACCAACAGAAAATTCTGTGTTTTCTGGTGGTCTTTGGTCACCCTTCTGATCCCCCCCCCCCCCCGGTGACCCCCCCCCCCGGGTCTTGACTTTCCAGGTTGAGAAATGCTGTCTTATGGCCATCCAGCCCAACTCCCTTCACCAGGGCAAGAAAACATAATCAAAGCCCTCCTGATAAAGGGCCATCTAGCCATTCCCACACACACATATATGTATATGGCAGATGCAGTATCAAAGATTTGAAAGGGACCCCTAAAGAAGGGCAATGATATGTTGCATGTTCCAGAGTAGGCAAACCATTCAATCTCCACATCAACACTGGCAAAGAAACAGCAAGAAATACTGTTTACCCACAAGCATAAAGACATTACATATATTAGAAACCAACACTTTCTCATTACTTTATTTTCCAGATCACCAGACTGGGCCACAGCAACACGTGGCAGGGGACTGCTAGTTTTATAATGTAATACAATATAATACTACTAATAATATGATATTATAATTATATATTTATATTACATGTAATATTACTAATATTACAATATAATAGTATAGTACAATGTAGCAATATTTAATACTGGAATTGTACTATGCTAATAATATTATATATTGTATGTATGTATATCTTGTGAGCCACTCTGAGTCCCCTTCGGAGTATTTTATTTATCGTGTCAGGGCAACCAGTCGATTATATTACATTTCTAACAGAATAAAGCAAACAAACAGACAAAATACAAGATTTGTGAGTTTGGTAGTTGATTAAATGTCCTTTGACCAGTATCTGGCCACTTGGAGTACTTCTGGTGTTGATGCAAGAAGGTCCTCCATTGTGCATGTGGCAGGGCTCAGGTTGCATTGCAGCAGGTGGTCAGTGGTTTGCTCTTCTCCACACTCGCATGTTGAGGATTCCACTTTGTAGCCCCATTTCTGAAGGTTGGCTCTGCATCTTGTGATGCCAGAGCGCAGTCTGTTCAGTGCCTTCCAAGTTGCCCAGTTTTTTGTGTGCCCAGGGGGGAGTCTCTCATTTGGTATCAGCCATTGGTTGAGGTTCTGGGTTTGAGCCTGTCACTTTTGGACTCTCGCTTGCTGAGGTGTTCCAGCGAGTGTCTCTGTAGATCTTAGAAAACTATTTCTTGATTTAAGTCGTTGACGTGCTGGCTGATACCCAAACAGGGGATGAGCTGAAGATGTCTCTGCCTTGGTCCTTTCATTATTGGCTGCTACTTCCCGGCGGATGTCCGGTGGTGCAATACCGGCTAAGCAGTGTAATTTCTCCAGTGGTGTGGGGCGCAGACACCCCGTGATAATGCAACATGTCTCATTAAGAGCCACATCCACTGTTTTAGTGTGGTGAGATGTGTTCCACACTGGGCATGCATACTCAGCAGCAGAGTAGCACAGCGCAAGGGCAGATGTCTTCACTGTATCTGGTTGTGATCCCCAGGTTGTGCCAGTCAGCTTTCGTATGATATTGTTTCTAGCACCCACTTTTTGCTTGGTGTTCAGGCAATGCTTCTTGTAGGTGAGAGCACGGTCCAGAGTTACTCCCAGGTATTTGGGAGTGCTGGAATGCTCCAGTGGGATTCCTTCCCAGCTGATCTTCAGAGGTCGGGATGCTTGTCTGTTCTTGAGATGAAAGGCACATGTCTGTGTTTTAGATGGGTTGAGGATCAGCTGGTTTTCCCTGTAATAGGCAGTAAGAGCACCTAGAGCTTCGGAAAGTTTCTGTTCTACCATCTCAAAGCTCCCTGCTTGAGCAGTAATGGCACGATCATCAGCATAGATGAAACTCTCTGTCCCTTCTGGCAGTGGCTGGTCATTTGTGTAGATGTTGAACATGGATGGAGCAAGCACGCTCCTCTGAGGCGGCATATGAATGCAATAAATAAATAAATAAATAAATAAATCTTCTCAGCTGTCATCCCTTTTACACACATCTTCCAACAGTCTCTTGCTTTTCTGGCTTACTTTACCTTTAAAACAAGTGCAAAGCTGCATTGATAATTACTAGTTTTAATTAAGGAATGGCAAATATTAGATCCCGGTAGTTCTAGAGGTCAATTACACTTGATGCTCCAGGGCTACATGAATCAAGCTCTTCTTTGAATAGCGCTATGCTCCCAAAGGATAACAAAAGAGAAGGGTGTCTCTTGCTCGAGCTTGCTAGAAAATATTCAGAGGTTAACTCTGGCTTTCTGCTTTTATTACCCAGCTAATTTAGCACATTACCATATGACAAATGGCCCTCAAACTCAGATATTCCCAAAATTATTTAAAAACATCAAATCTAAGTGCCCCAAATGAAAATTCAATAATACTATTCTGAAAATATAACCAATAGAGTAACTCTTGCCTATCTTCCTGCATATATTTCTGTGAGCAAGGTCCAATAATTGAGGCCCGTTTATCACAGGCGACATTGTTTGTGTTTGTATATCTCATTGTATTGTAACAAAGCATTGACAGTGCCATCTTTGTGCATGTGACTCAACGTGGAAGGTGGTTTGAGCCAGGAAACATTGTCATGCTGGTTATGGTTGACAGGAGTTACATTTTAATTCTGTTTCCTACCACTAGAAAACCACTAGTAGCCAGACAAACAGTCCTTTTCTCAGGTTTCCTCCTGTTTTTACTGTTGTGTGTACAAATGTAACAAGATCTGCACACCATATGGAACTGTGTTCAAATATGTGAATCCCCATTTACACCCTAAGGCAGTCTCATCTAGTCCAGACACACATTTACAACCCCAGCAGCTGTTTGTGAGAATCTCATCAAGGATTTCCAGCCGTACTTTCTCAAATATCTATTAAAATATTTAGCAGGCACCTTTCTGGAGAAAGCCCATTCAAGACAGGAAACAAAATATATGGGACTGCAGTTTGGTCTCTAGATATAGTGGGTTGTAGTTGGCCCACAAAACAACAAAGGAAAAGGCTGTTATCCCCTGTTATGATTTAGATGGCATCATTTTGGTGATTGATATTTTTTTGGGAATTTTGTTTTAGATTGGATTTCTATAAATTGTGTTGAAAATGCTTGTTATTGTTATTTACCATCAAGCTGCTTTGACATAACCAATAATAATATACTTTATTTATCTATTATATTATCTGACTTGGCCACGGTGGTACATGCTCTGGTCACATCCCGCCTTGACTACTGCAACGCTCTCTACGTGGGGCTGCCCTTGAAGACGGCCCGGAAGCTTCAGCTGGTTCAGCGCACGGCAGCCATGCTACTAACTGGAGCGGGATGCAGGGAGCACACAACGCCCTTGTTGTCCCAGCTCCACTGGCTGCCGATCTGCTACCGGGCCCAATTTAAGGTGCTGGTTTTGGCCTACAAAGCCCTAAACGGTTCCGGCCCAAAATACCTTTCGGATCGCATCTTGGCCTATGAGCCCACGATGGGGAGGCCCTTCTTCGTCTGGGGAGGCCCTTCTCTCGATCCCGCCTGCCTCACAGGCACGTCTGGCGGGGACGAGAGAGAGGGCCTTCTCGGTGGTGGCCCCCCGGCTGTGGAACACTCTCCCTGTAGACATCAGACAGGCGCCCTCCCTTATGTCCTTCCGTAAAAGCCTAAAGACATGGCTGTTCGAGAAGGCATTTAATTAAGTGCTATAATAATGTGGTAAAGATGACTGGAACGGAATAAGGAATATGAGATTGGTTACGATTCTACTATGAGACGAAGCGGATTAGTTAGTGTAACTATATAATTGTTGTATTGCTAATATGTTGTTTTGTAATTACCTTTTGTAAATTGCCTTTTATATGTTGTACACCGCCATGAGTCGCCCTAGGGCTGAGAATGGCGGTTAACAAATGCACCAAATAAAATAAAATAAAATAAATAAATTTATTTATATTCCACTCTATCTCCCTGAAGGGACTCAGAGCGGATTACAGAGTACATATATGGTAAACATTCAATGATATTATACAATTGACAACAAAGACAGACAGGACATAAACAGAGGCAAGGCTTCCCTCTTTTTTAAATTTCTGGCATCTGGAGGCTATGCTCGACTCAGCCATGGGGAGGTCCTGTTGTTCCATTTTTCCATGCTGAGGTGCTTGTTGGCCATGGATGCCTTCCTGATCTCAAATTGCCAGAATGTCTTTGGGGTGCCTTTTGTTACGAGCACAGAATCTTCCCGTTTCTTCCTCTTCTGCTTCTGTGGGTGGCATAAAAATTGGATTATAGTTGGACAGCCATTCCTTCACATTTGCTGGGGTTAGGGGTACAGGATTCTGCAGTTTTTTAAAAAAGCAAATGAAATTTATTTCTTTAACCTCAGAGAACACCTCTCTAGGAATTTCTAGGTTTTCCAGCACGACTCTATATTCAACTTCCACCGCTTTGGAGGACCTAGAGATTTCTAGAGAGAGGTTCTCTTTAGGAATCTAGGTCCTCCAACATGACAGCAGGAAGTTGATCATTGAATCACACTGCAGGACCTCAATATTTTTAATCAAATTTGTGAATAATCAAATCCACAAAAGTCCAAATTGCAAAATGCAAAGAGACAATTGTAGTGAATGGGTCAACTCCGGTTCTGGTCACCAAGCTTTCAGGTCTGGATCAATAGCAATTCCTGGGTGCTTTGGGTGTCTGGGTGGCGTCTGGGCCCATAACCAGATTGTCAGAGATTGACGCCCAGCGGAAGGAATGCTAGATCAAGCAGACACTGAGTTGCAAAATAAGGACTCTGCAGGCTTTGAGTTACAAAAGAAACTAAGTTTACTAAGTACATTCAACAGACACGTCTTTCTACAGCGAGCTACAATTCAGGAGCAAAGAACTAGTCAAAACCGAAAGCCTCTTCACATTTGCTTATCTTCTCTTGCTGAGACTGGCAACTCCCTTCTGTTCTCAGCAAGAACAAACCTTATCTTACTTTTCTCAAGTTCACTTAAACACAGCCTCAAAGTATAAACATTTCTGCATGGCATTTTCAATTCACAGTGGCATCGATCTTGGCAATACATAGAAGCACATTGAAAAACACATACATAACTAAATTAATCCTGACAAAATTTCCCATAAAGTCCTACTGATATCTTTTTGGTCAGATGTCACATTATATCTTCAATCTATCGGGATGCTACCTTTTCATAGCAATGGCATTATACATTATCAGAATGACAAGAAGCTATGCTAAGTCCTAAATCAAAACAGTTTTTTGCTGAAAAGCCAGACCTAACCCTAACCCAAATACATAACACAGGGTGGGAAAGCTATTGGACCTCATACACCCTTAGAAATAGTACAGTGGAACCTCAACTTAAGAGTGTCCCAACTTAAGAGCATTTTGAGTTAAGATCTGTCGTTCATCCTAGACGTTGCTTTGACATAAGAGCAGAATTTTGATGTTGTTGCTTGAAAACTGCCCTGAGTCCCTCCAGGGAGGTAGAGCAGTATATAAATAGTTATTACTAGCTGTGCCCTGCCACGCGTTGCTGTGGCCTATAGTAAAATTTATCAAAGTTGAGGTAGATATCTGGACTATTATGAAAGAGAGGTCCCTACCTATTCCTTCCCCCTTTTCCTCCCCCTTTCTCTCCTTTCTTCCTTCTCTACCTCTTTCTTTCTTTCCTTCTTTCACTACTTGGTTTCATCCTTCTCTCTTTCCTTCATTCCCTCCCCCTTTCTTCCTTTGCCTTTCTTCCCTCCCTGTTTGCTTCCTTCTTTCACTTTTTATTTCCTTTTATTTCACCACCATCATAACAATAACAATAATGCAATGCATTGCCTCCGGGACCTGACACCTCTCCCATTCAACCTAAAAGGGTCTCATAGGAACAATAGCATAATAATAATAATAGAAATAACAACCTTTACCCGCCACGTGTTGCTGTGGCCAATCTTCCCTCCCTCCCTCCTTCTTTCCCTCCCTCCCTCCCTCCCTCCCTCCCTCCCTCCTTCTTTCCTTCCTTCCTTCCCATCTTTCCTTCTCCTCTTCTTTCTCTTTCTCATTCCTTCCTTCCCCCTTTTTCTTTCTCTTCTGCTGTCACTCTTTCCTTTCCTTCCATCTTTCCTTTTCTTCTTCCTCTAACTTTCCTTCCTTCCCCCTTTTACTTTACCTCCCTTTCTCTTTCTTCCTTCTTTCCTTCCTTCCTGTCTTTCCTAGATTTTGACAGGGCGGGAAGGGGCGGGGTGGGGTTTGGAGGTGGCGTGAAGTAAAAGGAGGTAAGATTGGGGCAGGGGAGTGATGGAGCGTGGGGTTGCGTGTGTGTGTGCGGCAGCGGGGGGAGTGATGGAGCGTGGGGTTGCGTGTGTGTGTGCGGCGGCGGGGGGAGTGGGGTTGCGTGTGTGTGTGGCGGTGGGGGGAGTGATGGAGCGTGGGGTTGCGTGTGTGTGTGTGGCGGCGGGGGGAGTGGGGTTGCTTGTGTATGCGGCGGCGGGGGGAGTGATGGAGCGTGGGGTTGCATGTGTGTGTGCGGCAGGGGGTGTGTGTGTGCGGGAAGCGGCGCGGCGGGGCTTGGAGTGGGCATGGTTTCCGCAGAGGGAACGTTGGCCGGTAGGCCATGTGTGCGCGCCAGGGAACTTGCGGCTGGGCGCCAATGCGCATGCTCAGTTGTTTTGCCGTTTTGTGAGTGTGTTGTTGTGTTGTATTTCATTTTGAGTAGATATGTTTGTACCTTGTGGGTTGTGTTATGGGCATGGGAATTTTGGTTAAGTTTCATTGGGGTTTTTTTAGTTTTGTTCTTTTGCCATTTTGTGAGTGTGTTGCTGTGTTGTTTTTCATTTTGAGTAGATATGTTTGTACCTTGTGGGTTGTGTTATGGGCACGGGGATTTTAGTTAAGTTTCGTTGGGGGATTTTTGAGTTTTGTTGTTTTGCCGTTTTGTGAGTGTGTTGTTGTGTTGTTTTTCATTTTGAGTAGATATGTTTGTACCTTGTGGGTTGTGTTATGGGCACGGGGATTTTAGTTAAGTTTCGTTGGGGGATTTTTGAGTTTTGTTGTTTTGCCGTATTGTGTGTGTGTAGTTGTGTTGTTTTTCATTTTGAGTAGGTATGTTTGTACCTTGTGGGTTGTGTTATGGGCACAGGGATTTTGGTTAAGTTTCGTTGGGGGATTTTTGAGTTTTGTTGTTTTGCCGTTTTGTGAGTGTGTTGTTGTGTTGTTTTTCATTTTGAGTAGATATGTTTGTACCTTGTGGGTTGTGTTATGGGCATGGGAATTTTGGTTAAGTTTCGTTGGGGGGTTTTTGAGTTTTGTTTCCTCGTTGGATGCTCCTAACAAATTTATATATATAGATTATTATTAAACTGTTAAGTCAAGGTATCACTGTATATGAATATTTTAAATAAATATGAAAAAATAAACCCTTCCTCAGGTGGACAGCCACTAGTAAAACCACTTCTGAATGATGCCTGATTTAACAAAATCATCAGGTTCCTGCCTCGTCCTGTTTGTTCAGCATCTTTCCCCAAATGGAGGCTGAAAGGGTGAGAGTCGCAGGCGTGTTGCTAAGGTTGCACTGTGTCAAAACACCTGGTTCTCTTGATTCTTTCAGCACATATATATACTGATCGTGGATTTCAGAGATAGTTAATAGCAGGGCTTATGTAGTTTAGCCAAAGCTGAACCTGTTTCCCCGGCAGTCAAGAGCCACACTGCTTTCTGTTGCTATGGAAACAGGTCTAGCTATGGCCCAAGCCCGCGCTGCTGCTGTTGGTCCCCCCCCCCCACTCCCTAAACCGCCATCTGCCTGTGGCTTTGCACAGCTTTCCCTAAGCTGTAATACAAAGGTTTTTTCCCCCTCTTCTGACCAATGTTGTAATTCTCACAGGTGGCAGGAGACGTACTGTACACATATTCCTTGGAAACCAAGGGACGGGGACGGAGGGTAGGGAGGACTGTTCTCTGTGTCTTCCTTGCCAGAACATGGACAGTGATACTGAAACAAGGACTAACAAGGTCCTGGTGTGTGTGTGTGTGTTCATCTATATAAATAAAAATGTAATGTTCGTTTGTGGGATTAACATAACTCAAAAACAACTGGACGAATTGCCACCAAATTTGGACACGAGACATCTATCAAGTCAACAAGTGACCATCGCTCCTAAAAACACTGAAAAACACAGCGGAAAACACTTTAAAAGGCAAAAAGCAAAAAATACATTACAACGCACATGCAAAACCACATATATATATGGCCAACACACATATACACAAATATATACACACATATATACACACACAAAACACATACACAGACTAGGCCACAGCAACGCATGGCAGGGGATGATTAGTGTATCAATATAAATAAAAATGTAATGTTCGTTTGTGGGATTGGCATAACTCAGAAACAACTGGATGAATTGCCGCCAAATTTAGACACAATACACCGATCAGGCCAACAAGTGACATCACTCCTAAAAACACTGAAAAACACAGTGGAAGACACTTAAAAAGCCAAAAAACAAAAATGCATTACAATGTATATGCAAAACATATGCACAAAACCACACACACACACATATATGCAAAAGCACATATTCACAAATATATACACACAAATATACACACACAAAACACATCTACACAGACTAGGCCACATTAACGTGTGGCAGGGGATGGCTAGTGTATCTATATAAATAAAAACACAGCGGAAGACACTTAAAAAGCCAAAAAATAAAAAATACATTACAACGCATGTACAAAACCACATATATATACTGCAAACATACATATACACAAGTATATACACACACAAAACACATATACACAGACTAGGCCACAGCAACGTGTGGCAGGGGATGACTAGTGTATCAATATAAATAAAAATGTAATGTTCGTTTGTGGGATTAACATAACTCAAAAACCACTGGACGAATTGACACCAAATTTGGACACAATACACCTATCAGGCCAACGAGTGACCAACACTCATAAAAACACTGAAAAACACAACAGATGACACTTTAAACACAAAAAAAATTACATTACAATACATACGCAAAATGTATGCACAAAACGTATGCACAATATATATGCAAACACACATATACACAAATATATACACACATATATACAAACAGGAAAAAAATATACACAGACAAGGCCACAGCAACACATGGCAGGGGATGACTAGTGTATCTATATAAAAACACAACGGAAGACACTTAAAAAGCCAAAAAAATTACATTACAACACATACGCAAAACGTATGCACAAAACATATGCACAATATATAGCAAACACACATATACACAAATATATACACACAAATACACACACACAAAACACATATACACAGACTAGGCCACAGCAACATGTGGCAGGGGATGACTAGTGTATCTATATAAATAAAAATGTAGTGTTCATTTATTTGTGGGATTAACATAACTCAAACACCACTGGACGAATTGACACCAAATTTGGACACAAGACACCTATCATGACTATCTCATTGAGCCTCAACCAATTCAACATAGTTTGTCACAGCCACAAAAATGAAGGTTTTGGAATATAACAAAGTATTCAAAATAAGTACCGCACAATTAAACAGCAAATAACACTTTCAAACCAGGAACTGATTTTTTTTCCAGATTTTGTTGCATAGTGTAAGAGGACTTGGGCATCCATAGATTTTAGTATTTATGGGGGTCTTGAATCCAAACCACTGTGGATACCGAGAGACCATTGTATTAGCACTCTGGAGGGTGGTGGTCATTTTCATTTCTAAGCTGAAGAGCCGGCGTTGTCCATAGACACCTTCAAGGTCATGTGGCTGGTATAGCTGCATGGGGTGCCGTTACCTTCCTGCCAGAGCGATACCTATTGATCTACTCAAATTTGCATGTTTTCAAACTGCTAGGTTGGCAGAACCTAGCAGTTCATATAAAACATATAAAATAATAGCCAGACCTCTATGTGTGCTATTTATATAGCTATGTAGCTACTGTACTTGCCTGGTTTAGTAGCATCTACTGGTCTACATGACTTTACAAGGGAGTAGCCACTATGAGTGACAGTGGTCTGTTCTCCTGTCAATCAGGATGCAGCAGACTTATGCTTACACATAGAGTTCTGGCTATTATTTTATTATATGGCTCATCCCGCTCCCTGGATTCAAACCGCCGACCTTTCTGTCAGCATGTGCCACAGCTCAGCAGTTTAATCCACTGCACCACTGTGGCCCCATATTATATGTAGTTATTAGTAATATTGTTATTTGTGTTACTTTTGAAATTTCCAAATATGAAAAATTTAGGTCAGGGGTCCACAAACTTTTTCAACAGAGGGCCAGGTCACAGTCCCTCAAACTGTTGGAGTGCTGGATTATAATTTATATTAAAAAAAGAAAGAATTCCTAAGCACACTGCACATATCTTATTCATAGTGCAAAAACAATTTAAAACAATACAATAATTAAAATGAAGAATTTTAACAAATATAAGCTTATTAGTATTTCAGTAGGAAATGTGGGCCTGCTTTTGGCTGATGAGATAGGATTATTGTTGTTGTTGTGTGCTTTCAAGTCATTGCAGACTCCCAAGCGAGGGCCGGGTAAATGACCTTGGAGGGCCGTATCCGGCCCTCGGGTTGTAGTTTGAGGACCCCTGATTTAGGTAAAGGTAAAGGTTTTCCCCTGGCATTAAGTCCAGTCGTATCTGACTCTGAGGGTTGGTGCTCATCCCCATTTCTAAGCAAAAGAGCTGCCGTTGTCCATAGACACCTCCAAGATCATGTAGCCGGCATGACTTCAGGAAGCACCATTACCTTCCTGCTGGAGTGGTACCCATTGATCTACTCACATTTGCATGTTTTCGAACTGCTAGGTGGGCAGAAACTGGGGCTGACAGCGGGAGCTCACGCTGCTCCCTGGATTCGAACCTGCGACCTTTCGGTCAACAAGGTCAGCAGCTCAGCGCTTTAACCCACTTCACCACCACTTAATTTTATACAAAGAAAATGTTAAATGATCCCTCTGAGAACAAAGAGGGTAGAGCAAAACAGAAATTATAATTATTTCAAAAGTAAAGTGAGTTATTTAGACAAAAACAGTCTCGATATTAAAGATTATAGTAACTGCTTATTTCAATATAAAGGTTAACTCAACCTTCACATCTCTTCTCTGATCTTTCCCATCACCTACACCTTGATATTTTAAACTGGACATGTTGGAACACAGATGCCTTAAAGGGCCAGACTCAGAGTTAGTTCCAAAACAGAGTTTATTAAACAAAGGAAAAAGACTCAGAGACACTTAACTCAATGTCTCTGGTCAAAACTCAAAGGTAAAAACCAGTCCTGGTTCAGAAAGGTTAACCAAAGTAAAAATCTGGGTTATCCGGAGAAAAGAACCGGATTAAGCAAAGTACTCTGAAAGTCTCACAAAACAGCACAGCATGCAAATGGTTAACAAAACAGAAAAGCCGCAGGGAAGAAAGCGTAGTCAAGCGAAGTCCAGGGTCATAGCAAGCAGAATCCGAAGTAGCGAAGTTCCAAAGTCCACGGAAGCAGAGTCGTAGTCAAACCGGTCCAAGGTCAAGGAAGGGGGAAATCCACACTCACGAGAATCCAAGCCTAGTCGAAAACACACACGAACAGAAGCAGCAACCTGCAGATCCCAAACCCAATGCCAACACGAAACAGGCAGCGACAAGTCCAGACAGTACCCAATGCATGAATGTATACCAACACCTTGCCTTCTGCAGATTCCCCATTTCAGAGCCTACTTTTATCTTACACATCATCATCAGAAGATGAGTTGACCTCCGCCCCATCATTATCCCTTGCAGCTGTTCTTGACTCCACACGTGAATTCCTACTCCCATCTCTCCACCTTCTCCATCTTCTGTCAAGACTTAGATCCCCCCAAGACTCACATGTATTCCCTGATTGCCAGTCCTCATTACCAGAGAACCCTACAAATGTATCACTAGACGTTGGCTTCGCACATACAGCTTGTGCCTCTTTTACCTTAGTCCAGTCCAATGTGTCATATCCGTCTTCATCACTCCCTAACCCATCACCCCCAGAGAAACACATGATTCCTCATCTGTAGGAGCAGTAAGTGTATCCCGGATCCTCTTCCTCTGTCGCTCCTCATCCGATTCGTGCTTCCGAGTAACCCTCTTTGTTCCCCTATTCCCATCCATTGTATCTCCTTCCTCTCCTTTACTGATTGACCATTCGTCCACAGAGAACCCCTCAAATGAGTGCTCATCGGTAGGTGCCATAGGTATATCCCGGATCCTTTTCCTCTGTTGTTCCTCATCTGACTCCTGCTCACGAGTACCCCCTTTCCCCCTTCTGGCATCCACACTACTGCTTGCAACGTTACTTACAGGCTCTACTACAACAGGAGATGTCATGGATTAGATGTGGGACCTTCCATATGCTTGTACTTTGTTTCTGAGCCATCACCCTTCCTCATAGCCTCATCATCAGTCATCCAGATAAATGCGACAACTTTGCATTGTATTTAATACACACCTGCTGTATTTGTTTGGAAACACCTGTTTGTTTGTTTCTCTCATGCTGCCTTCTAACAGTCACACATCTTGCTAGATCATTAATTCTTGATAGCATATTGTCAAACTTGGCATCAATGAGCTGTGTAATTCAAAATAGACTGTCTCATCTCACCTGCTTTTGCTCTTCAGAAATATATACGGAGCACTGCTCTATCAACAAAAATTTCAAAACATAAAATAATTCTCTGTCATCATCGAATTGAGCAGACCTGACATGGTGCAAGAGTGGAATGTTTGCTTTAAACTATGGTGGATTCACTTCTCTTCTCAATTCAATATGGTTTTGAGGGGAAGAGGCAGGATATAAATAAAAAGGTGATGACATTTATCCATGCTGACATTTCACACAGTCAAAAGGCCTTTTACAGGTACTATGTGTGTCAATCCAAATATGTACCCCGGCTGCACTCTTCAAGCAATGGTGTAGTTGGTGTAAAAATGCTTGCTCTTTTGGTTGCCATATTTGCATGCCACATTAGTCCAAGTGAGCTCAAGTTCGTCTACAAGAGGCATTCCATAGACTTTACTGTTTCATCCTTCCATGTGTAAAAATAGTGTTAAAGGATGGAGAGATAGACTACAATGAGAGTGCTTGGCCAACATTTGTGGTATTACTGGTGGAAAAATGCATTTTGCTGATATATAAATAACAAGCCGTCCCGTGCCACGCGTTGCTGTGGCCCAGTCTGTGTATATGTGTTTTATGTGTATATATATGCATATATGTGTGTCTATATATCTGTGTATTTGTGTATATAAGTGGTTTTGCGCATATGCTGTAGTGTCTTTTTGGCTTTTCAAGTCCCTTCTGCTGTGTTTTCCAGTGTTTTTATGAGTGATGGTTACTTATTGGCCTGATAGGTGTTCTCTGTCCAAATCTGGTGTCAATTTGCCCAGTTGTTTTTGAGTTATATTAATCCCACAAATGAACATTACATTTTTATTTATATAGAAGATTTAAAGGGCTAACAGTTTTGGTGATAAGGTTCCTGTGCACAATCGGAAAATCTAACACAGTGGTTCTCAACCTTTCAAATGCCACGACTGCTTAATACAGCTCTTCATGTTGTGGTGACCCCCAACCATAAAATTATTTTCACTGCTACTTCATAACAGTCATTTTGCTACTGTTATGAACCGTAATGCAAATATCTGATATGCAGGATCTATTTTCATTCACTGGACCAAATTTGGCACAAATACGCCATATGCCCAAATTTGAAGACTGGTGTGGTTGGGAGGGGATTGATTTTGTCATTTGGGAATTGTAGTTGCAGGGATTTATAGTTAACCTACAATCAAAGAGCACTCTGAACTCCACCAATGATGGAATTGAACCAAACTTGGCACACAGAACTCCCATGACCAACTGAAAATACTGGAAAGGTTTGTTGGACACTGACCTTGAGTTTTGGAGTTGTAGTTCATCTACATCCAGAGAGCACTGTAGACTCAAACAATGATGGATCTGGACCAAACTTGGCATGAATACCAAATATGCCCAAATGTGAACACTGGTGGAGTTTGGGGGAAATAGACTTGACTTGATAGAATTGGGCCAAACTTCCTACACAGAACTCCCATGACCAACAGAAAATACTGTGTTTTCTGATGGTCTTTGGCATCCCTCTGACACCCCCTCACAACCCCCCCCCCAGGGATCACGACCCCCAGGATGAGTAACGTTGATTTAACAAGTGTAAAATGAGTACATGATGAATAGCTTTCCAGTCAGCTACAGAATCCACACTTTAAATTTTATTTTACTGTGCAATATTAGCAGTATAGTATATTTCCATAGTTGGAAGTGCAACACATGTGTTGAGGCTATTATCTCACAGGAAGAGAATGCAGGGAGAATGCATGGAGGAGCATCCAGTTCTTTTTCTTGTTGTATAACAGTCTTCTGCATCCCCTGCCCTGTGACAAAAAGTTCAGTTTCTCACTTGGCAAAGACTTTATTGATACTTTATTCTGAGATCTTTAATGGCATGAAAGCCGACCTCCAAAAAAGCCCGGGTTTGGGGGGGGGGGGCTTAAACGCACGCCAAAGTGTGTGTGTGTGTTTTTAACCCACTTCGGTACACGTTTAATGTGGATGCGCCTAAGGCCCATGCAGCCCTCTAAGATCATTGACCTGGCCCCTACCCTGAACTTTAGATTTAGGGTCGCTCTAAGTGTGAAATGACTTGAAGGCACACAACAACAACAATTCTAATTAACTTGACTATCTCATCAGCCAAAAGCAAGTCCCATCGAAATACTAGTAAGTTTATGTTGGTTACAATTGTTCTTCATTTTAAATATTACAGTATATTGTCCTTTCATATACCTTTGCACTACAAATAAGATATGTGCGGTGCACATAGGAATTTGATCATATTTTTTCAAATTATAGTCCTACCCCCAAACAGTCTTGCTTAAAAGGTTTGAGGACACCTGCTATAAAGGATCAAGTTATGGGAGTTTTTGTTCTGGATCCAATATGGCAACCTTGGTTAAGTAGGTCTTATTCCTAGCTATTGTTGCACTAAAACACCTTTTCACCACAAACCACACTCTGTCCAGGTAATCCAGTAAGTAAAAGCTTATTAAGAGTACATAAAAATAAGCAAGTCCAAAATGGACAAAGTTCAAAAAGTTATTTCTAAAATAACCAAGATTCCAAAATCCTTTCAATTATAGTCTCAAGAGTCAATCCATAGATATATCCATTAACATGATAGCATGAATCCAAGGCAGGCAACCACACATGAAACTAAAAACAGGAACAAACATGAATACATGACTCCAAAAACGTAGGACCAGGAAGAGAGAGCTGTTCACCTGAATACAACATTGCTCTCACAAAAGATTGTATTTATTTATTTATTTACAGTTCTTATATTCCGCCCTTCTCACCCCGCAGGGGACTCAGGGCGGATTACAGTAAACACATATATGGCAAACATTCAATGCCAGTTTGACAAACAACATTTAACAGACAAATACACCAAGGCTATTTAACTTTTTTTCTGGCCGCCAGGGGAGCTGCTGCTTTTCATCGTCCATCAACGACACCGATGAAGTTCTTCCGCATTCCACATTCCCCGGAGTCTTTTTTCTTTATGGCCTCATAAATTAGTTAAATTTAGCCTCCCACACAAGGTGGTACCTTATTTTCCTACTTGACAGATGCAACTGTCTTTCGGGTTGTACCAGCAGAAATCCACTTACAAGGCCTCAATCCCTCCCATGACATCATTCTTCACACACCTGCTTTTCCTCTTCTTATATCTAAGCCATTGGGAAAAGTGAGTCTGTCTCTGTTGTATGCTCTACATCGGAAGTTCCAAGCACCTTGATCTGGACAAACATTTGTCTCCCACATTTCTCTCCGCCTGCACTTCTGGGAGATTCTCATGAGAACTGATATCACTTTCTTCAGTCTCATTGAACTGCGAGAAAATTCCAAAATAACTCTCTCCAGACCACTTCCACCCTCCTCTGGGCCCTCTGAATCTATTCCAGCACCCCCTCCCTTATCTTCTGAACCTGACCAGGCTACAACAGCTATATATTTGTAGGATTGTAGCCAAATCAGCCATTTTTCATCTTCCAATAATAACTTCTTTGCAATTATTTAAATGGTAGATCTTATCATTACTGGACTTGCAGCTGCATAGGAAACCAGCAAGGAAAAAAGACGTAGCAGAAGCTGTGTTTCCAGACATGGATTTTAATTTGCAACGGTTCTGCCTCATTTACAGAATTTTACAGATAGTCCAGACAGTCTTCTCTTCCTTTTTGTAACCTCCTTGTGTTTTTCTACTGCTTTTATTTGCTATAGAGAATCTTGTAAGGGAGAAAATTGAATTGTTGCACTGTGTCTTATGACCGGCAAAAGGAGACGTCTGTCTGGAAGAACATTAATTGAGGCAAAGTGGAAGACTGAAGTGAACTTTTTAGGAGATAAACACAATATTTTTTTAAAAAAAATCTTATCAGTTTGTTAATACAATTTTTCCAACAGCTTGTTGAGTTGGAAGAATAATGCAGGAAGACAAACATTTTAAAAAATATTGTTGTCTGATTAACAGACTGATAAGGTAGTCTAAGAGATATATTGCCAGTAGGAAGCAAATGTACAGCTCAGTATACGTGCTATAAAATGGCATCCAGGCTTGCTCCAGCTAATTGTTCAGTGCAAAGACAACAACCAGACTTATCTTTGTTTTGAATCGAACTGGAACTGATCCAGACAGTCTAGCAGCACTTCCTTTAACCTGCTTTCACAGTTGCAATGTTTTTTCCAAGATTTCCTGCCTTTGAATAGCTCGGCAGTCTGTTTTGTTCACCATCCTCTCCCGTCTCCTTTGCCCCCTGAGATGTCGACTATGGATTCATAGAATGCCACTGCTACCTTGCTTTCAACTGCTGCCAGGTTTGGAGTAGCAATCACCTCTCTTGTATACCTTTTAAAAACATTTGAGCAAGTTTAAAACAACTTGTTATATAAAAGGCCCTGCGTGCTGACATTTTTACTGGCCCCTCTCCTATGATTTGCAGGCATTAGCAAGTGATTTATTTCCATTCTGTTAAAAGACGTTACCTACTAATTTCTGCAGATCAAATTGCATTTTAAAGCACAGGAGCAATTGTCAACCCAACAGTAAGCTCTGTTAGGGTTTATTTGGTTTGATAATATCATATACATTTGAGTTTGGTATAAATGTATATGATACTGCAACATTCTCTACGTGGGGTTGCCTTTGAAGACTGTCCGGAAGCTTCAAATGGTCCAACGGATGGCAACCAGATTAATAACAGGAGCAACACTCAGCAGGCCCGTAGACAGGATTTCATTTCGGGGGGGGGGGGGGCTGGATTTTTTTCAGGGGGGTTTCGGGGGGGATGAGTTTCGGGGGGGGGCTGAGTCTGAGTGAAAGAGGGTCTAGCCTAGCAAACCTTTTGTATCATTACCCCAATACCCCCATGCATATGGGATATATTGAGTATGGTGATCAGATCATGATATGAATAAACATAACAGTTTAAATAATGCACCAGTAAGGCCTTTTCGCGAACCATCATGAGAATTTCGGGGGGGGGGGGGGGGCTGAAGCCCCTCAAGCCCCCCCCCCCCCCGGCTACATGCCTGACCCTCAGGAAGCATACAACTCCTCTGTTGCACCAGCTCCACTAGCTGCCAGTCTGCTACCGGGCACAATTCAAAGTGCCGGCTTTAGCCTATAAAGCCCTAAATGGTTCTGGCCCAACTTACCTGTCTGAACGCATCTTCCCTTATGAACCCGGGGAACCCCTGCTCTCGATCCAACCTGCGTCACAAACATGTTTGGTGGCGACGAGAGACAGGGCTTTCTCAGTGGTGGCCCCTCGGCTATGGAACGCCCTTCCTGGGGACATTAGACTGGCCCCCTCCCTCGTAACATTTCGGAAAAGCGTCAAGACTTGGTTGTTTGAGCAAGCGCTTGAAAATGCAAGGTAAAAGACATAGGAATTGGAACGACTGGACGACAAGATGGGACAATATTTTTTTTATTAAGAGACGCAAATGATCTATGTTTTAATATTCTTGTAATTGTTTTATATTATCTGTTAATGTTTTTAAATGTTTTATAGTGTTTTGGGGCATTGAATCATTGCCATTATAAACCGCCCTGAGAGCTGAGAAGGGCGGTATACAAATACAGTAAACAAATGTAACCCTTTTAATCTTTCTATATAAATAAAAATGTAATGTTCATTTGTGGGATTAACATAACTCAAAAACCACTGGATGAATTGACACCAAGTTTGGACACAATACACCTATCAGGCCAATGAGTGTCCTTCACTTATAAAAATACTGAAAAACATAGTGGAAGGGACTTAAAAAGAAAGAAAAAACATACATTACAACGCATGAGCAAAACCACATATATATACATATACGCACATACACACACACAAAGGACATATACACAGACTGGGCCACAGCAATGCGTGGCAGGGGACGGCTAGTCCATATAAATAAAAATGTACAGATGGAGTTTGGGGAAAATAGACCTTGACATTTGGGAGTTTTAGTTACTGGGATTTATAGTTCACCTACAATCAAAGAGCATTCTGAACTCCACCAATGATGGATTTGAACCAAACGTGGCACACAGGACTCCCATAACCAACAGAAAAGACTAGAAGGGGTTGATGGGCATTGACTTTGAATTTGGAGTTGTAGTTCATCTACATCCAAAGAGCAATGTGGGCTCAAACAATGATGGGTCTGGACCAAACTTAGCAAGGATACTCAATAGGCCCAAATGTGAACACAGATGGTGTTTGGAGGAAATAGACCTTGACATTTAGGAGTTGTAGTTACTGGGATTCATAGTTCACCTACAATCAAAGAACATTCTGAACCCCACCAACGACAGAATTGGGGCAACCTTCCCACACAGAACCCCCATGACCAACAGAAAACACTTAAGGCCATCCAGTCCAACTCCCTTCACCAGGGCAAGAAAACATAATCAAAACACTCCTGACAAAGAGCCATCCAGCCATAGATATAGATAGATAGATAGATAGATAGATAGATAGATAGATAGATAGATAGATATGATTCACACATATATATAAAAGATTTGAAAGGGACACCCCAAAATGGAGAATTATACATTGCATGTTTCAGAGTGGGCAAACCAGACAATCTCCACATCAACACTGACAAAGAAACAGCAAAAAATACTGTCTACCCAGAAGCATAACAATTACATATATTAGAAACTATCACTTTCTCATTACTTTATTTTCCAGATCACCAGACTGGGCCACAACAACATGTGGCAGGGGATGGCTAGTTTAGAACATAGTTGTTTAGAAAAAGTAAATCAAACTTTCTGTGGCCAAGTGGGACCCCTCATCTTCCCACTCCTTTCTCTCTGCATACTAATATGCGTGTACATTTAAGGTCTGTTTTCTATCAATCCAGCTCTGGATTCTGTAGTAACTTAGGATCAATATGATCGGAGCACAGTGGAGCCTCTTTTATCCTCATTCCATGCACACATTATCTGTGTACTTTACATGTTGCCGGAAAACTGTGTTAGAATAACCGCTTTACAAAGTGCTTACTCGTGTAAACATGATGACTTGTTGGAAAACTGCCCAGGAATGCTGAGGAAAACCACGTGGCCACAACACAACCACTGACACCCCAGCAGCCTTTCCTTTTTAGCAAAAATATTGGGGGGGGGGGGGGGGAGAGAGTAGTTAGTGAATATAATTCATGTTCTTTGGGGATTTCTGTCGCAGTTTTAATGGGGGTAAAGGAGAACTCAAGCAGGAATACAGACTTGAGTTAAGTCAGGAAGTTGTTGCCATATTACTCCAGAAGATCAAAATGTGGTGGAATGTGGTATCTATTCAAGATAAGGAAATGGGGCAGGAAACGCAAGATAAATGTAAGGAAAAATGGAGCAAAAAGTAGACATATATGGGGAGGGCAGGAAACTTAGCAGAGACTACAGGAGAAAAAGGCAAAAGGAACTATACTAAAAGCCAAGATATTTTAGTACACATAGGCCTCACATTAATTGAACTCATTTACTTACGTATTCTATTCATTTTGCATTATATTGTATACTAGCTATCCCCTGCCATGCATTGCTGTGGCCCAGTCTGTGTATATGTGTTTATGTGTGTGTGTATATATATGTGTGTGTGTGTATATTTGTGTATTTTTGTGTGTATATGTGTACATGCACATTGTGTATATGTGTGTGTTTGTCTGTATGCATATTTGTGTGTATATATGTGTGTATGTATGTGTATATGTATATGTGTGAGCATATGTATATGTATACATACAGAGAGAGGTCAACCCTCCTGTTTAAGGAGCTCCATTGGCTGCCATTCATTTTCCGGTCCCAATTCAAGGTGCACATCGACTCAGGCTGGATCTAGGTAAGGTAAAGGTTGTCCCCTGACATTAAGTCCAGTCATGTCTGACTCTGGGGTGTGGTGCTCATCTCCATTTCTAAGCCGAAGAGCCAGCATTGTCCATAGACACCTCCAAGGTCATGTGGCCGGCATGGAGTACCATTACCTTCCCGTCAGAGCGGTACCTATTGATCTACTCACATTTGCGTGTTTTCGAACTGCTAGGTTGGCAGAAGCCAGGGCTGACAGCGGAAGCTCACGCCACTCCCCGGAATCGAACCTGCAACCTTTCGGTCAACAAGCTCAGCAGCTCAGCACTTTAACCCACTGCACCACCGGGGGCCCTAACTGCACCACCGGGGGCCCTAGGCTGGATCTACACTTCCATATTATCCAGTTTCTGAATCCAGATTATCTGCTTTGAATTGGATTAGATGAGTCTACATTGCTATATAATCCAGTTCAAGACAGATCATCTGGATTCAGAAACTGGATCATATAGTCATGTAGATGGGAACCGTGAATATGGAGTATAATTTGACTGCTTATACTCCAGTCATACCATTATTTCACCCCTAGTTAGAATACAAATATGTTAAATCTTGAGGCTCAGTAATTGTAAGTTGCAATCTTCTTCCTCATGATAGTTTATTTCTATATCAGTAAATATTCAAGACCAAATTCCTGAACAAGTGCGACAGCCGAAAATACAACTCCAGCATTATTAGATAGAAAGATCTAATAATGATCTTTCTATCTATGCCTTGTAAGCAATTAGGAGAGAATGGTATGAATTTTAATGGATGCATGTGGCACCTGCTCGTCTGTGTTACTTCATGTGTTTTTTTCAAGGCCCATTAAATTAGGGTAGAATTGCTCTTCTGGGTCATGAGACAGTCAGGGAAAAAAACATTATAACCTACAATTTCAAATCTAGGCCATTGTGCAGCAGCTTTTCCTACAAAGGAGTTGTAGTCCCGAAGGGCCATATTTCAAATTAGCTGCCATTTGAAATGAGCTGTGAAATGAGATACCTGTCGTTCTGTATAAATTGGCCAAAGCATTCCGTTTGGAAACACCAATAAAATCTTGTAAGTGGAAACGATTTGAAATAATCATTAGGAATTATTTCCATTATCCCAATTCGGAGAGGAAACGCTTGTTTTACTTCCGAAAGGAAGCAACACAGCAATGTTCCAAAACACTTTAATTAGCTACGAAATAGCTTCTGCTTAACTGTGGATGGCTAACAACAGCATCTGTCTGTTTGGTAAGCCTGTTATTTGTGCTTCTAATTGGATCTTACTTGAATGGTCTTTAATTGTCATCTAGAGTTGATCGGAATAGCCAGACATTATCTGCCAAGAGGACATTCATGAATAATGACTAGTTTGCAGATCAACATTCAAGACACCAACTAGTGCTTGACTACTGGATGGGCAATATTCCCCCGCACCCACCCAGTAGGCTGTTAGGAATTGTGGGAGTTAAAGTCCAAAACACCCAGAGGACCAAATTTAGCCCATGCCTGTTCTAGATCCTCTACATTTTTAGAACATTTCAGAACAGATTCTTCCCTGAAACCTTTTCTGCTGCTGGCTGATTCTGGAGAATAACATGTTTAAAATTCAACCTGAAAAAGACACAAATCTCACACCAGCTGGGATTTTAATGTATTTATTTGAGTTCAGAGTTTAGTTAGGCTCCCTCCTCTTATCCATTCATTTCCACAGAAGCGAATGTTTCTCTATTCTTTCCCACCTTATATAAGCCAGTTGATTTTTTTTTCATTCATATTCATATAATTGTCATTGTTCTGGTACGGCTGTACCAGGAGCTCCAAACTTACTTGCTTTGTATTAAATGTTTGCTTGCAGCCCTGGGTTTCAGGGACTCTGCAGATAGGTGGCTTCCTTCGATTGCATTCATAGGGCAAGTCACCTGTCCATCATCGTTAAGTTTTGGTTCCACCCCTTGCTCAGGGCAATTGGGAAGGGAGCCATTTTTAGTTAGTCTCAGCAAGGAAAGCTAATGTACAGGACGTGTGAAAGCTTCCCCTGTACAAAAGCTTCAACCCTTAAGACTTTCCAGTGGAAAACAGTCTTAAGAGCATCCAAGACCTTCCGGGGGAGAACAGTCTTATAAGTCTCCAAAGATTTCCGGGGAAACAGCCCTAAAGATCAAAGAATTCCAGCTGGAGAACATCTAAGCCTTTACTGGTAGGCCCACTCAGCGTTCAAGAAGCAGTTCGACTTGGTAGCGGAGCCCACATCAGTAAGGGTTAGATTACAGTCAGCCTGGAAGAAGTTAAAAAGGGGATTTTCCATTTAAAGTAAAGAATAAGTTATTGAAGACAGTTGCCTGTCCTTCGTGGGCAAGTTTAGGAAACTACCAGTTGCATAAAAGCCTGGAATCATTTGTTTATCTTTCTGAAGACAAGAGAAGTTTATGTTTGATTGTTCATTAATAAAAGACTTTGTTATACTTCACAAGCCATCTGAAGGCCATTTGTGGTGGAAAACCTCTGAGAACTTCTCCTTGGGCCCCCTGGCTTCCTGCTGGGCTAAGGTTGCACGTCCTGTTCTAAAGGCAATTATTTACAGGCCCAGTGTGCGACAGAACAGTCATAATTCAGATGATTTAGTAAAGAGTAAACATATTCATATTAAGGCACCAGATTGTTAGCATTTTTAGCATGCTTTATAATATATTTATGTAAACATATATTTTGATAAATGGAAAGCTTTCATTTAGATTAATTGCAGTTTCCTTAAGCAAATACTATTTGATTAATGTATATTTAAAATTACATTTTGGGGAATGTGCTAGAGTGATTTATTCGGTTATATTGAATATGGTTTTCTCATTAGGCAAAGTTTGATTTCCATTGATTGAATGGTGCATGATGTTTTGGGCAACATTTAGGCTAGCTAATTTGCTGCTCCATATTCTTTCCATTTCTTGGCCTTTAAAAATGTATATTTTAACGTAATGATGCCGCCACATACTAATTATTAGTTTTCACGGAAGTAGTCTGATACTGTCTTCTTCCCTACCTTGCACAATCCTAATGATTTTTGTCAGGTCCCAAATCTTCACCTTCATTGTGTTCATGCGCTCCCTCCATTGTGTCCATGTGGATCCTCAAAATAAAAATGGGAGAAACCAATGAGGGAAGCCATCCCACCTAAGCACCCCCACAGAAAATAATGCCTAATGATGTGCAATTTTATCCCAAAAAATCATTAGGCTGTTGAAAAAAGAAAAAAATGAGAGGCAGGGGTAAGGAAGAATACTAAGACCCCTTCTACACTGCCATATAATCCAGATTATCAAAGCAGATAATCCACATTATTTGCTTTGAGCTGAATTATTTGAGTCTACACTGCCAGACAATTCAGTTCAAACCAGAGGCTGGGTTTAGCACAGCGGACTAAACCGCTGTACTGCAAAAAAATCCTGCCAATCGAAAGGTCGGCAGTTCAATCCTGGGTTGGAGAGAGCGTCTGCAGTTAGCCTCAGGTCACCTGCCCACCTAGCAGGTCAAAAGCAGAAATGCGGGTAGATAAATAGGTACTGTTTTTTGTGAAGAGGTCACAAAGACACCCTTAAGAACATCATTTGGAGGAAAGCTCCTCGCCATGGAAGATGGAAAGACAGACCCCCCCCCCCCCCGCCCCCCATGGCCGGAGTTGAGCACAGCATCCAAGATGCTGGAAATAAGATAGGAAAAACTGCCTTTACCTCTGTTTGTGTTGTGTCAAAATCAGCATTGAATGTTGGTCGTATATATGTTGTTCTTGTCAAAATCAGTATTGAATGTTGGTCGTATATGTGTTCTGTAAGTTGCATGTGACGTCTGTGTTCTACAGATGTCACATGCAACTCCTGGAACAATTCCATCAATGTTGCCCCCGAAAAATCCTGCAAATCTCTTGGGAAGACAGGCGGACAAATGTCAGCATGCTGGAAGAAGCAAAAACCACCAGCTTTGAAGCGATGGTCCTCAGCCATCAACTCCACTGGACCAGCCACATGTCCAAATGTGCAATCACCATCTCCCAAAGCAGTTGCTTTACGCTGAACTCAAGAACAGAAAACAGAATGCATATATATTTCAGATTTCAATATTAATGTCAAAAATACGTAGTATGATTTTACATAGGATTTGTGCTACATTAGAAGACTAAAGACAAATAACACTTAAGTAAAATAAATATTAAATATTAAATAACCAGAAAAATAAAATAAGGTGTAAATACTAAACTAATCTGGGAATCTGCTATTGCAACACATCCAATGAAATGGTTTAAAACCAGTATAAAGAAAAATTAGGACTAAGTACGTTCCAGTCTACTTGGAATACACGAAGCTCATTCCAGAAGTGTGTTTAAGAACTGATCCAAGAGTCCAGAAGAACCTTGATTCCCAATGTGACCATTATCCTACTTTCTTTGCTAGTTTAACTTGGAGCCAGTATGCTTTATTATGCCAATTGTTTGCCTCAGATAGTTCAGCTTTTTGTATACTGTATGACAATAATCCATTCAGAAAACAAGCAGAGCATGAACCACTATGGCCAGATTATCTGTATCCACAAAAAAAATGTCTGTAAAAGCAGATTAAGTTGATAAAAGGTACCTTTGAGTACTGCAAAACAGTGCAGCGATGAAACTTGGTTTTCTGATGTTTTTGTTTTATTATTTGTCTTTTATATTTTTAATATGTAGTCCATTACCTAGAGGACTTTGTTTATTGGGTGATAAGACTATTGTGACTAGAATTACCACAATGAAAACTGAAAACGATGCCTGTATCTATATAAATAAAAATGTCATGTTCCTTTGTGGGACTAACATAACTCAAAAACCACTGGGAGAATTGACACCAAATTTGGACACAGTACTCCTATCAGCCCAACAAGTGACCATTGCTCATAAAAACACTGAAAAACGTAGCAGAAGAGACTTAAAAATCCAAAAAATAATAATAATACAATATAATGCATGCACATAACCACATTATTCCCCTTGACATTAAGTCCGGTTGCATCCGACCCGGGGGTGTGGGTGGGTTGTTGGTGCTCATCTCCATTTCTAAGCCCAAGAGCCGGTGTTGTCCGTAGACACCTCCAAAGTCATGTGGCCTGCATGACTGCATGGAGTGCCATTATCTTCCTGCCAGAGAGGTACCTATTGATCTACTCACATTTCCATGTTTTCGAATTGCTAGGTTGGCAGAAGCTGGGGCTAACATTGGGAGCTCATGCTACTCCCCGGAATTGAACCTGAGACCTTTCGGTTAGCAAATTTAACAGCTCAGTGGTTTAACCCACTGCGCCACTGGGGGCTTCGGCATAACCACATGTGTATTTATGCATAAACATATACACAAATACGAGGGGTATTTTTAAAATAATGTCCGTTTGAACATAAGTACACAATGAAAGTTTATTTCAAAAAAGTAAATTTATTTTCAGAAAGTACATACTTCACTCTATTTTTCGACATAGTTGCCAAGTTTGTTCAAACACTTATCATACCTCTGAACCAAATTTAAAATATCTTCTTCATAAAAACTTGCCGCCACCAAAAGGTCTGTAATCAAAGAAGGGCGACCGGAGCGGTCCTCATCATGGACGTTGTCACGGCCATCTTTGAATTGTTGTACCCACTTACACACTTTGCTTTCACTCATAACAGTATCATCATACACTTCACAAATCTGTCGATGAATTTCTGCAGCAGGCAGGTTCCTTGCTGACAAAAACCGTATCACTGAGCGAACCTCACATGCGGAGGGTGAGTTGATAGTCTTAAACATTTTTAAAGCACAGAACAGAACCGTACAGGTTAGCTACAGAGCGGAAACTGAGCACAGTTGTTCCCGAGGCATGCCGGTACACGACGCACGCACTCGTTGTGGTATGCGCGCGAACTACTAGTGTCTACAACAAAACGGACCTTACTTTAAAAATACCCCTCGTATATATAGACACACACATATACAAATATATACACACACACAACACATATACACAGACTGGGCCACAGCAACATGAGGCAGGGGATGGCTAGTATTTAATAATTTTAGATATTTCAGTAAGGAAAAATTCCCATCAAAATGTCCTCAGAAGCACGTTAACTACTCGTTGGGTTGCTCTCCCTTGATTTCTTTTAAAGCCCTCCTACCAGATACATCCTACCTCTGTTCATGCCCAGCGTTTATTTTTTAAATTTTAAACTATTACCTTGTCTCTCTCCTGAGGAATCTGTACAAGGACCAAGTAGCAACAGTAAGAACGGACCACAGAACAACAGACTGGTTCAAGATTGGGAAAGGCGTCCGGCAAGGCTGCATACTCTCCCCCAACCTTTTTAACTTGCATGCAGAACACATCATGCGATGTGTGGGGCTTGATGAATGCAAAGCTGGGGTGAAAATTGCTGGAAGAAACATTAACAACCTCAGATATGCAGATGACACCACTCTGATGGCCAAAAGCGAGGAGGAGCTGAGGAGCCTTTTAATCAAAGTGAAAGAAGAAAGCGCAAAAGCCGGGTTGCAGCTAAACATAAAAAAAACCCCAAGATTATGGCAACAAGAATGATTGACAACTGGGAAATGGAGAAAATGTGGAGGCCGTGACAGACTTTGTATTTCTAGGTGCAAAGATTACTGCAGATGCAGACTGTGGCCAGGAAGTCAGAAAATGCTTACTTCTTGGGAGGAGAGCAATGTCCAGTCTCGATAAAATAGTAAAGAGTAGAGACATCAGACTGGCAACAAAGATCCGCCTAGTCAAAGCCATGGTATTCCCTGTAGTAACCTACGGATGTGAGAGCTGGACCTTAGGGAAGGCTGAGCGAAGGAAGATCGATGCTTTTAAAATGTGGTGTCGGAGGAAAGTTCTGAGAGTGCCTTGGACTGCGAGAAGATCCAACCAGTCCATCCTCCAGGAAATAAAGCCCGACTGCTCATTGGAGGGAAGGATACTAGAGACCAAGTTGAAGTACTTTGGCCACATCATGAAGAGACAGCCTAGAGAAGACAATTATGCTGGGGAAAGTGGAAGGTAAAAGGAAGAGGGGCCGACCAAGGGCAAGATGGATGGATGGCATCCTTGAAGTGACTGGATTGACCTTGAAGGAGCTGGGTGGTGACGGCCGACAGGGAGCTCTGGCGTGGGCTGGTCTATGAGGTCACGAAGAGTCGGAGACGACTGAACGAAAGAACAGCAACAACAATTTGGCCCAGCCATAGGTTTTTTGAATCCTTGCGTGTTATTGTTTATATGTGAGTTATATTAATTGTATTGTTTTTTGCTTATTGCTTTTTGTTTTATTGGCCTCATGTAAGCCGCTCCGAGTCCCTTGGGGAGATGGTGGCGGGGTATAAATAAAGTATTATTATTATTATTATTATTATTATTATTATTAGGTTTGTTAGTCACACAACCCACTGGAAGGTTTCTAGATTAACACATAGGAATGTAGGTGCAGTCCTTATTGGATGTGGAGAACAGTCCAAGTTTTTGCCACCCTAATAGTCAATGCAAATTATGAGGTTATAGTACCTGGATAGAATGCCTTCATAATATATACATCTCTGGAAAACCCTGATCAATGACGCTTTTCAATTTAAAGTAGGAGGAACAAAGTATGTGCTGTTCTAGTTTTTATCTTTTTGAGCACAAAAAGTATGGAAAAGCAGATGCTGGTATTCTCATGTTCGAGAATAAGTATCCCAAGTCTGCCACCTAGAGACATATAAAAATACAAAAGCTGTTGATTTGTCATTTTAAATTGTTTTTGAAATCCTTTAAGTGTTTGAATTGGTTTCAGATTTTGTTGGTAGTTTAATTCCATTTTTATATCAACCTTTTGACTGTTAACTGCATTGTATTTCAATTTGCAAGCCTTGGGTCCCAGGATCTCTGGAAAGTCAGGGTAATACAATTAACAGTAATTGTCATTATCCAGCAGTACTTCTTATAGCAAATGGTGTGCATTATCCTTCTGGAGATGCCCATTCAAAGTCAACTGTTGCAAATAAAGCATACTGATTGATTTTCTGGACTTTTTGATCAGGGCTTTGGAAATGTTACTGTAGTGAGGAAGTGGTTTAGAGTGCTGTTGCAGGACTTGGTAAGAATCGGGTTTAAATGCCCAAAACGACTTAAGCAATTTTTAGCAAATCATGTGCTGTTAAAAATAAAACTTCCCAAGTCGGAAAAAGCCAACTTTTGTAAGATACAGCTCTAGGCGAAAGGCAATGATAAATCCCCACTGAACAAATCGTCCCAAGAAAGCCATATGATTGCCTGAGTCAAAATGACTAGAAAATAAACAACACAACATCTTTTCCCATCATTCTGATCTATATAAATAAAAATGTAATGTTCGTTTGTGGGATTAACATAACTCAAAAACCACTGGACGAATTGACACCAAATTTGGACACAATACACCTAACAACCCAATGTATGTTCTTCACTTAAAAAAAATATGATTTTGTCATTTGGGAGTTGTAGTTGCTGGGATTTACAGTTAACCTACAATCAAAGAGCATTCTGAGCCCCATCAACGATGGAATTGAACCAAACGTGGCACACAGTTCTTCCATGACCAACAGAAAATACTGGAAGGGTTTGGTGGGCGGTGTCCTTTGATTTTGGAGTTGTAGTTCACCTACATCCAGAGATCACCGTGGACTCAAACAATGATGGATCTGGACCAAACTCTACACGAATACTCAATATGCCCAAATGTGAACACTGGTGGAATCCTGACATTTGGGAGTTGTAGTTGCTGGGATTTACAATCAAAGAGCATTCTGAAACCCACCAACGATAAAATTGGGCCAAACCTCCCACACAGAACCCCCATGTGGGCCACAGCAACGCGTGACAGGGGACGTCTACTCTATATAAATAAAAATGTCATGTTCGTTTGTGGGATTAACATAACTCAAAAATCACTGGGAGAATTGACTCCAAATTTGGACACAATACACCTATCAGGCCAATGAGTGACCATCACTCATAAAAACACTGAAAAACACAGAAGAGACTTAAAAAGCAAAAAAAAAAAAAAAACACCCCCCAAATTACATTACAACACATGCACAAAACCACATATATACACAAACACACATATATGCACATATACATGAATACACACACACAAAACACAAATACACAGACTGGGCCACAGCAACGCGTGGCAGGGGACGGCTAGTTAGATTTTGAAGTTTAAACCCACCATTCTCATAAAAAGCTCTGCGTAAATCTAAACAGATTTTCCTTGTTTCTGCTTTGTGGAGGCAAATACATTTGCAGTAATTCTACAAAGAGATTTTTTTTTATTTTAGAACAATGTTTCTCAACCTAGGGGTCGGGACCCCTGGAGGGGTCACGAGGGGGTGTCAGAGGGGTCGGCAAAGACCATCAGAAAACACAGTATTTTCTGTTGGTCTTGGTGTTCTGTGTGGGAAGTTTAGCCCAATTATATCATTAGTTGGGTTTGGAATGCTATTTGATTGTAGGTGAACTATAAATCCCAGTAACTACAACTTCGAAATGTCAAGGTCTATTTTCCCCAAAAATCCACCAATGCTCACATTTGGGCATATTGAGTATTCATGCCAAGTTTGGTCCAGATCCATCACTGTTTGAGTCCACAGTGCTCTCAGGATGTAGGTGAACTACAACTCCAAAAACTCAATGTCAATGCCCACAAATGCCCTTCTAGTATTTTCTGTTGGTCATGGGAGTTCTGTGTGCTAAGATTGGTTCAATACCATCGTTGGAGTTTAGAATGCTCTTTGACTGTAGGCTAACAATAAATCCCAGCAACTACAACTCCCAAATCACACACACACACACCCCAACCCTACCAGTATTCAGATTTGGGCATATGGAGTATTTGTGCCAAATTTGGTACAGTGAATGAAAATACATCCTGTATATCAGATATTTACATTACGATTCATCACAATAGCAAAACTACAGTTATGAAGTAGCAACAAAAATGTTATGGTTGGTGATCACCACAACATGAGGAACTGTATTAAGGGGTCACGGCATTAGGAGGGTTGAGAACCACTGCTTTAGAACATCTTAAGAGCATTAAAAAGCAGCATTAAAAGCTGCTGAGGCTTGGTTTTATGAACTCTTCTTCAGGGAGAGAGGGCGATTAAAAATAAAGTATCATTAGTATTATGATTATTATGACTATTATTATTACTAAGACTACTATTGGATGTTCCAAGTCCTATTATATACAATGGCATAGTAAAAAGCTGGTATGCACATATGTGGTGGAACTGTTTAAATGCAAAAACTTTTTGGAATAAGATTAATTAGAAAAATTGGGAAACTTTTCAAAATACCAATCCAACTCAATATGGAATTTATGTTAATGGCAATTACAGGAAATAAAAACATTGCTGCGAAGAACCAAGACTTATTTAAAGCAATGATTTTAGCAGGAAAAGCAGTAATAACCTGGGGGTGGAGAGATGAAAAAAAATGGAATTTGGAAAATTGGAATAATTATTTATTTGAACAAGTCCAATCAGATATGATTAAATGTATAACCCAAGAAGATTCATAGGAGGACAAAACAGAAGAAATTAAAGAGAAATGGGCAACATAATAAAATGGGTAGAAGAAGGGGAAGCCAGCACAGATATTGTACAAAGATTTCAAAAGTTGTGTTTGTGGTTAAAAATAAAGATATAGAGAGAAAAGTGGTGGGAGGGATAGGGAAGGGTGTTGGAAGTAGGTGGGAGAAAAATAAAAAAAATGTAATATGAATGTGTAAAGAATGAGGATAATATAGAAATATGTTATTATAATGTATGCTTACAACAGACAATTATTATCTGTTCAAATATGTTATTCTTTTTTTTCAATAAAAAATACTGGAGAAAAAAACAATGGCATAGTAAAGTGGTGCTCTTTATGGCAAAATCAAGCGTTGTTTCTCAGAATTTGGGTGGGGGGTTGGACTATATATCATTGTTATATAATTATATTTAATTATATTTATATATTTGTAGATTTTAAATTGTATTGAAATGCTTTTAATGTGAGTCGCTTTGAGTCTCCTCGTATAGAGGAAAATTGGGGTATAAACAATTATAATTGTAAACCAACCTAAATGGTACTGGCAAGGGCAGGCAAGATGTTTTTATTATGACAATCAGCACTGACAAGAGTGTTTTCTTTGTTTTAATGAGAAAGGCTTGTTCAGGAATGCAAGCAACTAAGTTGACTCCCCATCCCTCCTCAAAGATTCCAAGTAAAACATATCTGCGGTTTCTTGGGTAGCAGTTGTGTAGACAGGATGCCCTTGACTCTGCCCATGTTCACCTCTGGATATGGAATCTGATAGGTTTTAGCTAAGTTAATGCAAACTGGTTTCTCACTTCTTCTTCAAAGGCAACCTAAGATATGCACAGAGATCTCTCAAGCCTTTTAGCTCTAAATAAAAATGATCGTTTTTTTTTATTTATAGCAGTGTTGGTGATATGATTGCTGGGTGAGAGCTATTTTTTTCCAAGGCCATTTTCAGATTGCTCTGTTCACATATTGCAGAAGTTTTCAGAATTTCCCAATTGTATTCCATCACGCTCTCTGCTGCTCCATCCCTCATGATGTGACTGCAAACTTCATGGAAACACATCCATCTCCCCTCCGCCCAAAGGAAGTATTCAAATGCCTTCCAGCTGTTAGTCTTCATTACCCTTTATCATCAGAATAAAGGGCATGTGATACAATGGATGTGAAACATCCACAAGGGCATGAAAACCATCCCTGGTTGTATTTATATGTATAATTTCACACACACACACACACACATATATGATAATCAGTTTCTTGTGTGAGTAAAGGACTAGTCCAAACTTTAATTGGAAAACTAGCAAACATTATACTAGGAAGGGATCGCATTCACAACAAAGGCCTATTTCCAAGAGCTTCTAGGGCAGATACACATTCCATCTTTTTCATCCAGCCTACTGAAAAGCCCTGTGAAGATCACATGTGTGTTAGAAAGTTCTTTCATATTCAACCTTAGACTCACAATAAATTGTAAATGACTTGAAGGCACACAAGCTACTTTATCCCACACAACTTAACTAGGAACTCTCAAGGACTGTGGTTCCCTCAAATCTACAAAATCTGCATTCTGGATTCACTTGCTTTACTATCAAAAAAGACCAAAAAATGGAATGTAACACATTCTTTGTAAGCGTTTTAGAAACGTAGCTGACATAAATCAGCAGTTATAACTTTTCCATCTAAAAGTCAAGCTAATCGTCAGCCTACAGTTCCCCATGACATCTATATAAATAAAAATGTAATGTTCGTTTGTGGGATTTACATGACTCAAAAACCACTCGACGAACTGACATGAAATTTGGACACAATACACCTCTCAGGCCACCGAGTGACCATCACTCATAAAAACACTGAAAAACACAGAGGAAGGGACTTTAAAAAAAGAAAAAAATACATTACAACGCATGCGCAAAACCACATATATACACAAACACACATATATATGCACATATATGCATATATACACACAAAACAAATACACACAAAGGGAGAAGGAAAGAAGGAGGGAGAGAAGAAAAGAAAGAAAGAAGGGTAGGGAAGGAAGGAAGGAGAGGAGGGAGAGAGAGAAAGATGGAAAGAAGGAGGGAAGGACAGAAAGAAAGAAAGAAAGAAAGGGAGGGAGGGAGGGAGAGAGGGGAGAAGAAAAGAAAAAAGTGGAAGAGGGAAGGAAGGAGAAAAGGAACTAAAGAGAGAAAGATGGAGGGAAGGAAGGAAAGAGCAAGGGAAGCAAGAAAAGAAACAGGTAGAGAAGGAGGAAAGAAGAAGGGAAAGAAAAAGAGGGAAGGAAGGAAGGAGAGAAAGAAAGGAGAGAAAGAGGGGGAGAAGGTTGGCCACAGCAACGCATGGCAGGTACAGCTAGTTCAGAATAAAAACTGAAACATACTTTCTCTTTTATCATAGTAAGCAGGTGGATAGGATTTGCTTCGAGAGGAATTCTAATTAAATGAGATTAATTAAAACCAAGATGAGGTTTTCTTTTACTCTTTTCTGTGCAATCTGAACAGCTTTGGGCAGAAAGCAATTGAGAGCAGATTTGGGTTTTTTAAAAAAATATTTGAGAGTCCTTCTGTGACAACATATGCTCACTCTTTTCATGCCGTAGCTTGTTGCTTGGCTGCCTTGCCTGTGACATATGCAGAACAGACAGCCACCAGTGGAATCATTTGAATCAAGTAGACTTGGCTGTGCCTACTTAGCAACCAGCTCTAGCTGCAATGTCCTTTAGCCGAGACAGATCATAAAAAGACTAGCACTGAGAGTCTGATGTATGATCTGAAGCTCACAAGCTATTTTGCTGCCCTAAATCAGAATTCCTTGCCCCATCGTTTTCTTCTGCTACAGGCTTTGATCTCTGTTCCATATGACTGAATGACACAAGCAAGATCTCCCCTTCCATATTAAGAAAACCTATTTTGTGGGAAAGAACCAATCTCTTTTCAAGTTAAAATCAATTAAAAACCTGTTAAAGGATTTCTAATTCTTAAAATAGGACATCGCCATCTACCTTAAATCAAAAGATCCTCTTTAGCTTTTCCTAAGTATGTTCCTTTTATGCTTTTTTTAAAAAAGAGGGAAATGTTTGTTACATGCCCTGAAATTTTACCTTCATCCTATCATAATAAAATCCATAGTTTTGGCCCCAAAACCCCTTGACTTACACAAGTACAGGCAGTCCCCAAGAAAGAAACAAAGTAAGTTGTTCTTAAGTTTAATTTATATGGAAGTTGGAACAGGTACATTTTTTCAGTATAACTCCAGACAAATATAGTTTTGGACAGCATAGGGAAGGGTTAACATTTCTGTGTTGTTTTGCTGTCTGTGCCCCTTATCAAGATTTCATCTCATTTTCAGTCCCTGTGATAATTAGATTTTGAAAAATTTGGCTTGTTGTGGAAACAAGGATTAGTGATAAGGCTTCAGTGGTGAAACCTTCCCCCATAACAACCCTTTCAAGAGTGAATTTCTCTTCCAAGGGGTAGATTTCTCTCACTTCCTTTTGCCTCACTTGTTTGTAATGATGAACCATTTGGAAGTCAGGTATTTGTAACTCGGGGACTGCCTGTATATACAATATCTATCCTTTATGCAGGCTAAAAACTCTCCTTTGCAACAATCATGAATTATTGATGAAATTGCAGTTGAACTGGGAGAAGTGGTTTGGAACAATTTTGCTAATATAGGGTGAGGCAGCATAACTTCCTTTCAAAACTTAATAAAACCCGTTTTTGGAGTTTATCATTACTCTTGCCAGCATAGCAGGCATTCTGTTGGCAATTTCTTCCTGGATGTTGGTGTTCAAATCTTGTAGGGTCCTTGGACGGTTCATATAAACACGGGATTTCAAAAAAAACCCATAGAAAAAAAATCACAAAGGGCCAAATCTGGAGAGTGGGCCGGCCACTCCAAATCTGCTCGAAAAGTAGGCCTCAACAGCAAAAGCACGCTCCTCACTGTTCCAATGCATGATGGCGACTGAACTGTGTCAGGACAAAACTTTATACTCTCGCCTCTCGAACGAGACCACTAGTGCTCTGCTACATCTTCAACTGACTGAATGGTGTGCATTTTTAAAAAGGAAGTTATGCTGCCTCACCCTGTACCTACTGTTCTTTAGTAAACTTTATATACAAGGAACTCTTCTACACCATCTGCCTCAATTGTTGTTGTGTGCTTTCAAGTCATTTCAGACTTAGGCTGACCCTGAGCAAGGGCCGGATAAATGACCTTGGAGGGCCGCATCCAGCCCTCGGACCTTAGTTTGAGGACCCCTGATGTTGAGTAACGTCTCTTGGTAATCTCCTGAATTTAAGAGCATTTAACTCCAGCAAAGATTCTGAGAAATGTAGTCCAAAAAGTATTTTTTTCAAACTGTTTTATCATTCATCATGTTTCAACACCAAAGGTTCATAAAGAAAAGACTGGATAGGTTTTGGAATAGCAAGAAAATATTTATTCTTGTGATTAACAAGAAGGTACAACAATTTGAGAAACAACTGGGGAGGCACAAGTCAAATAAAGCCCTATGAAACATTGAAACAAGTTACAGTTATAAAGGGTTCCCAGTATCTGATATATTTAAAGTGTTGAAATAATTTGAGCTTTGTCTTTAGGACAAGCACGGCTGAAGCAGCTAGAAGGGGGTGGGGAGAACAGGCCCAGCAATACAGTTTAAACTCAAGACCAAAAACAGCTGTGAGGGGAAATCCTTTTTTTAAACATAAGCACTGAAGGACTACAGGCTTGAACTGCTTTCTGTGGTAAGTTACAGTGCCACTTTAAACTTCTGACCTTCAGGCAGACTTAGACAGGGCCACAGCAGAAAAGCGGACCTCTCCTTGCTCACGTTCCGTGAACTGCCGGCAGACCTTGGCAGAAGCCTTAAGAAAAAACATTGTGACATCTTAGTGTTCTTAATACAAGACTGTATAATTAAGACTTGAAAAGCACTAGAAGCCTAGAAGATGCACACTAATTTCAGTACCAAAAACAAACATGTGTGTATATATAGATATACATATAGAGAGAGAGAGCACCCATAATTCTAAGATGTTTATATAGCAAAAAAGGTTGGTCTTTGAACTGATGAAATACACTAGATAAATGAAGCCCAAGGCACCCACATCTGCCAAAGGGGAAAACCCACAATTTACTAAGCATCTGTTCTCCACATTGTAGTTAATAACTGCAATTTAGTTGCACGAAGAATGCTTTGGTGTACATTTCTAGTGGTCAAACCTGTTCAGCTGTTGGTTCAATAAATGCTACAGGACCCCATTAGCTAATCCTACTCCCAATTTGCACTTACTTTATTTACTGAGAAACTTTAGGGAATAAAATATAGAGCTGGCCTATCAGAAAATACAAAATGTGACCCCTTAATGGAAATATATTATCAGATAAATGATTATGGAACATTAATAGATAGAAAGTATTGCACTGTATGCAACAAACTCTTGTAAATGTATGTCTACTTAAATAAATAAAAAATACAAAATAAAATAACCTGAGGGATCTAATTGCATCTGCAAGTGTTAAAATACTAATCGCATTATTTAATTAAAAATACCTTCAGCAAGGTATCCTCTGAACTAGCGCCATGGTTTATAGGGAAGGGCATTCGGCCATCTGTAAAAGAAGATGAAAGGCATGTTTAGGATGTGAACAATCTGCCTTGAGAATAGTTAAACACGGCTTGGAAAACCATAGCTACTGCCCATGCAAGCTGGTGGGTTCTGGAAATCATAGTCCAAGAAAGGAAACATTTCTGTACAGTAAGAAGCATCCTTGTGGAGTATGCCTATTACTTCCTGATCCTAATTCTACAGTAGAGTTGTAAAGTTGGGAAATGTGCCTCACTTCATGCCTTAACAGCTACTGAGCTCTTCATGGGAAATTCACACAACCCTCCCAGCAGCTGCCATCAGCAGCTCTTACTCATCAGATAAGGTTCATTATTCAGAGAAAGTATTCTGCCTTCATGATCAATTGCTGAGATAATATTGCTGACTGGGGGGAGGGGGGGCTTTTTAAGAAACATGCACACAATATTATATATATATATAGAGAGAGAGAGAGAGAGAGCATATGAAGGCATGTGTAGGTTTTATAGCAGCTATTTTGAAATTTATTGTAGGTTTTCCTTCACAGAATATTGTAATACAAAAGGTATAAAATCCAACTTTAGACTATTCCTCTTTCTTTTTTTAAAAAAAAATCAGATTGCACAATGTGAAAATCGTGGCCTTGTTTCTAACTGCTTGGGTTCCCATTTGCAAACTAAGCACTTATCAATAGTTTCCATAATTTTTCAGATGAGGAAGCAGGTATACAGCTGCTATATAATTTTGTATATTACATGTTTTTCCCTTCTTTCTCATAGCTTGAAAGCAGCTGACAAACAGAAAAAAAACTCAAACTTTGGCTAGACCAGGGGTCCTCAAACGAAGGCCCAAATGCAGCCCTCCAAGGTCATTTACCTGCCCCTTACTCAGGGTCAACCTAAGTCTGAAACGACTTGAAAACACACAACAACCTTATCTCATCAGCCAAAAGCAAGCCCACACTTCCTATTGAAATACTATTAAGTTTATATTTGTTAAAATTTTTCTTCATTTTAATTATTGTATTGTTTTTAAGTGTTTTTGCACTACAAATAAGATATGTACAGTGTGCATAGGAATTCATTCATGTTTTTTTCAAATTATAATCCAGTCCTCCAACAGTTCGAGGGACTGTGACCTGGCCCTCTTGTTAAAAAAGTTCAAGGAACCCTGGGCTAGACAATAGTAAGCACAGTCTTACTATTTTCATTACAGCGGGCCCTTGGTATCTGCTGTGGTTTGGTTCCAGAACCACCTTTGTATACCAAAATTCATGGATGCTCAAGTCTCATTATATAGAACACTGTGGTTAAATGGTATCACTTTTATAAAACGGCAAATAACGCAGACTAATGCCTTGGGAGACTGCAGCAGGGCATGCCTACACATTAGTACAGTAATCGGCATGCAGCAAACCCAATATTGCAATATTTATTTGACACCAGGCTGTACTGCAGCCTGGTATCAAATAAACAAGGTATTGTTTTAAAATAGGGGTCCTCAAACTAAGGCCCGGGGGTCCAGATACGACCCTCCAAGGTCATTTAGCCGGCCCTCGCTCAGGGTCAACCTAAATCTGAAATGACTTGAAAGCACAACAACAATCTTATCTCATCAGCCAAAAGCAGGCCCACACTTCCCATTGAAATACTAACAAATTTATATTTCTTAAAATTGTTCTTCATTTTAATTATTGTATTATTTTAAGTGGTTTTTTTGCACTACAAATAAGATATGTGCAGTATTCATAGGAATTCATTCATGTATTTTTCAAATTATAATCTGGCCCTCCAACAGTTTGAGGGACTGTGACCTGGCCCTCTGTTTAAAAAGTCTGAGGATCCCTGTTTTAAAAGAAAAGAAGCAGCAACTGGACATGACAGCTCACTAACTCTGCTCCCACTCCACCTATACTTCCAATAACAACAAAGAGAACCTAAATTTGAACCATTGTTCTATAAATACAAGCCATACAAGTGATGCTGCCATAGCTCACTGATGCTCAAAGAATAATGTTCTTATCTGCTTGTGCAGGATACCAGATATTTTCCTTTCTTTCACAGAAAAGAACACTGTGGTACAATTGAGGAATCCCCCACTGCACTCTTGGTACATAGTTTACTTTACACCAGTGTGAAAGTAAAATAAGATTCTAAAAATAAGGTATTATCAAAGGACAATGTCCCATCATATATACAATCCTTACATTAATACTTGCACTTCCTTGCAATGTCTGTTCCATAGGGAACACTTCATTTCAAAACCATATGCTTTTGGAGTGCAATTCACTGAACAATTTAAAAGTGCAGTGTTGCACTAAGAGTTGTTTCTCTACTTTGAAAAGCAAGTATAAACCCAGAGATAGTAGGCTTCCAATTTTATTTGGAATTTTATTTATTTATTTATTTCATTTACTTATACCCCGCCCTTCTCACCCCGGGGGGGACTCAGGGCGGGAAACCTATTCTTATGTCTGGGAATTACTCTATACAAAGAACCCAGCTCATTGGTAAGAGACTTCGTATTTTTAAACATATACATACCTAACTCATATAGTTGCCCATCCACACTGGCAAACAGAATGAAGTGAAAGTTCACTTTATCATCTTCAGCCTACAGTTAGATAAAATACAAATTTAGAATCCTAGATAGACAAAGATGGAGATGGCATATTCATGTGTACACTTTCTTTTAAAAAGCACATGTTAACTAAGATTTCCAACAATTCATGTTCCATTGCTAGATTGCTTAAAGCAAGTCTCCTTTTTGTCATAATATATGCAAAATCCAGAGAAGAGCATAATAATAATAATAATAATAATAATAATAATACTTCATTTATACCCCGCTTCCATCTCCCCAAGGGGACTGGGGGCTGCTTACATGAGGCCACGCCCATCAATACAGTAAACACAATATAACACAAAACACAACAAAAAATCAGAAAATAATTGCTGGGCTGCAATTGGCAAATGCCCTAGCCATGCGCCCCCAATTAGTGAAGGCAGGTGCAGTTCAGTAGCATCCTCCTCCTAACGTGCTGCTCAGCTTAAGGTGAAAAAAGGAAATACAAAAATTCCAAGCTACACAAGGTTAAACACAGTTATCAGGAAGCTCTGGCTCAAGCACCACTCCTCCCTATTCTCACAATGCATCAACAAAACCACCAGTTTTATTTGAATAACAAATTGGATTGCTTCAAAGGAAAGTTGTTCTAGGATACTAAGTATAGATGATCTCTTTCACAAATGTAAAACCACTATTATTTTATCAAATCTTAACAAAAGCAGGAATTGCTGTTTCCAACATGCTTTCATGTACTAAGCATGATTGGGAAACCTGAGGCTCTAGGTGCTTTGGACTTCAGGTCCCACCATCCTTGAAAGGTGGCCATCTCAGAGGTGAGGCTGGAGGAAGTTCAACAATATCTGAGGAAGAATAAATTTCATTCTGCTCCCAACTTCACCCCAATTCCTAACTGGATGCCGAGAACAAAGAATCTCAAGAGTATGACTCATTTCTTTTAGTACTCATTCTTGGCAATGACGTTATGCCTACATATTTAATATGCACTTACCCGACACTGGCCTTCTTCTGCTACTGCATTGTGGGCATCTTGAATTGCCTGAAGAAATGTTAAATAGACAAGGTGTTTTTAAAAAAGAAAAACCCTTTGGCACATGCTATGAGGACCCCTTCAGCAACTGTGTAAACATTTACCTTATTGTTTTCAAGACGTTTTGCCCTCTCATCTGGAGAGAGGTCAGCAGTGGCATTAAGGAACTCTTTCAGTGCAGAACCCTCATCTGCAAGAAATGAAATGCAAGGGCTAACAAGATAGCCAAGGAAACATACCTACAATGTGTGCAAGTCTCTAAGCAGGGACATTTTTAAATCCTGTATTAAGCCACTCTGGAAACTAGGTTTTCCTCATTGGTGTTTGGTTGAGAAAGCACTTGTGAAACTACTGCTGACTTTGCTATGGTGGTGATCTCCTATCCCTCAGACTTACAAGGCACGAGGAAAGAGGTGCTTAACATCTACAAAATGCTTCCCAGGTTATTGAACAGCAACAGTCTGCCTCCACACACTTAAATGTAAGGCTATTTTATTTATTTATTTGCTGCCCTTCTCACCCCGAAGAGGACTCAGAGCGGCTTACAATATATATTTTCATACAATATATTATATTATTAGCACAGCACAACATCAGTACTATACGCCACTATATTGCACCATACAATTATATTGTAATATTATTAATAATATTACATGTAATATAAATTATAATTATAATATTGTATTATTACTAGTATTATATTGTATTACATTATAATATTATAAATATTATATGTATATACAATATACTATATTATATTATTAGTAAAGACAAGATGGAAATGTCTTCTGCTCCCCTCTGTCTTCGCTCTGGCCAGAGCATCCATTGGTGCCACAGGGGGGAGGGGCGTCCCAATCCGAAGACAGATCACACTATTTAAGAGAGGATATTTACACAGTCCTGAACCCTTTTCTGGAAATAAGCCTTATTTCATCCTACTTGATGAGCTTGACAGAGGGCATTTTACGTGATGAATTTGACAGAAAACTTGGGGGGGGGGAGGGGTAATTCTTTGAGGCATAAAACAGTACCTGATGCATACCATCCGGCAATCCATATCAAATTTGCATAGCCATTTCTGTTATTCTTCACAAGAATTATACCTGGACTCACTGTCTAATAATATTTTTCAGAGAGTAATTGTGCATATCCTGTAAGAAGTATAACTGTAGGAAAACTCTTCCACTGTACTTACCAAACAGTATTTTATCTTGGTTGTTAGCAATCGCATGAATAAGGCCAATAGTTCCACATGAATTACTGGCAGTCTGCTTCAGAAAATAGACTTTTGGGCTTACTTCTTGACCCTTTAGTTCTTCGACCTGCTGTTTTCTGAAGTTTTCATGCTGCAAATGGACACATTTATTAATTAGAAGAAATTCCCCAGTGTTTCATAACAAGCTGAACTAGCACCCTGGATTAGGCAGAGAACTCCATTTTTGTATAGGAGAATATTTACCTATGAAGGATCAACACACCATATCCTCACAGAAAAACTATCCAATAAATATGAAACAACCTGAAAAATTAAAGGCTGCAAAATCCAAATTTTGGTCATCCTGTAAACCACTCTTCCACAATATTATGCCATTATCTTCGCACACAACTTCTCTGGAGTTTTGACTAGGCAGTTAAGGGTGAAAAGTGCACAGGATCTGACCTCATCTGAAGACCTAGCACAAGGTAAATAGCTTAATTTAATTTCCAATGGGTAATCTGTACTGGCTACTAGCCAGCATCTATGTGCCCTGATGTTACTGTGAGTACCATAAGATGCAATCACAGATTAAGGTCACTTGAGAATCTCTCGGTTTTTTTCAGGATCTCTTTTTCCTAACCTCCTAAGTCACTCTCATGCCCCAAGAGTCTGAGCAAGGTAACTTTTGCAGATCTAATTTTCTATTGGTTTAAACCACTCAATTTCCTTTCAAGCCTGACTATATCCATTTCTTCCGGTTATTGCAGAGGTTATGCAAAAAAACAAAACAAAAACCCTCCTCTCCAAACCATTAAGGAGAGCAACAGCAACATATATCTCGTGACCAAGATCTGTACAGCCTTCCAAGTGATATGCATAGAGCAATAATGTTCCATCAAGCCTCTGAAAAAGCTTCTTGCTGATCAATTTATAAGAACCTTATCTAAAAGGCACAATCTCGAAGCAGAGAAGGAAGACTGCCAAGATATGATCATTTACAAGTTAACTCTTTAAACATTGCTCCAATATAGAAGTCTACAGCTCCAACATCTACAGGCAGACTGCTGCACACTTGACTTTTAATACACACTAACATGTACATCCCAGAGGTTTACTCTAGTCAATTTGTGCTACTCTTGTCACCACTGGCATTTTTGATTGAGGGAGGTTGATCATTTCAGAATCCACATTATCTGCTTTGAACTGGATTATCTGAGGCTGCACTGCCATATAATCCAGTTCAAAGCAGATAACCTGGATTTTATATGACCGTGTAGAAGGGCCCAGAGAAAAACCTCTTGTTTCAAATGACATCACTGTGTAACGGCTGGTTATCTGCTTTGATAATGAAGCATTCCCAGAATAATGGGTGAGACTGGTTACAGACCAAAGTGAGTGACTACATATGCAGACCGAGTTGAACATGATTTTACCTTGGCGATTAGGTATATATGTATTTTATCTATAGGTATTTTAATCTTATATTGTTGTATGATGTTTTAACTTGTATTAATAGCATTGAATCCTTGCTGTAAGCCGGTCTGAGTCCCCCTATGGAGGTGAGAAGATCGGGATATAAAAGTTTTAAATAATAATAACTTAGATTATAGGGCAGTGTAGAAGGGGCCTCAGAGGCTGCTTTAAAAAAAGCGCTTTTACTTACTTCCAATTTAACAAATCAGCAGACATATGGCATTCCCCTCTAACAGATGCATGCCACGTATACACAAGAGATTTAGCCTTGAGTGGCAATTAGCCAAAGGAAGAGAGAAACCAGTCAGCTGTTCTGCAGCAAGGTGATTTAACAGAATTTGCACAATAAATCTTTGTTCCTAATTCTACCACTTTCCCTTCATGAGAAAAACATGGTTTAGGGTTCTTGAAGTTCAAGTCACATTAAAACAGAGCATGGGATTTAAGTACATACACCTTCAGAGGGGATTTTTTTTCCTTCCAAGCTCAATGAATTCCCAAGTTACAGATATCACCATTTTGCATGGTTGTTCAACCTTAAAGCTCACCTGAGCAGTAAGAGGAAAAAGCAGTAGCAGTGCACAAGCTGGATTGGGTACTGCATTTAAGGAATCCTCCTCAAACCCTAGCACATCCACAAACCGCCAGCCAGGAGCAATTCCTAGGCGGGACAGCACCTGCATGGTAAGGAAACAATATTCAACAGCATGTCAATAAGCACAACATCCTTGGGATGCAAATATAGCATATTTGTTAGATTTAATACTTGCCATTCCTCAAATGGGCTCAAGGTGGTGTATGTGGGTCTCCTTCTAGTTTTATCTTCACAATAACCATGAGGCGAGGAAGTGACTGGCCAAAAGCTCTGTGGCTACTCCCAGACTCTGGACCTCCTTCCCTAGAAACCAGGATGGACCCATCCCTGCCTGCCATTTTGAGGCAGCTGAAAATGTTCCTCGGCCATTGGGCATTTATGACCTGATGAGAAGTGGGCTGTTGGGGACAGTGTAATTGGGAATTTGGGCTAGGTATGGAGTTGTAAAGCAGTTTAATGTTTACACTGATAAAAATGGTTTCTAATATTTGTATTTTGGTTATTTGCACTTATTTTGCAATGTTTATACACATCATTAGCTGCCTAGAGTCGCTCTATTAAGAGAAGGTCAGGACAATAAAAATAAAGCAAATAGTTCTGCATCTACTCAAATATTTTTACAAGAGCTTTATGCTACTTGTTTTTGAAATACTTAATCACCCCATGGCTACTACTACAAAGGGATCAGTAGGGAAATCCAGACACTTTAAAACTGTATGTATGGTTCAGCCAAGTGATGAGGAAAATATCAGAAAGGTAACTCTTTCCTGATTTCCCCCCCCCCCCTTCAATTTACAGGCAGTCCCCAAGTTACGAACAGATACCCTTCAAGTGGCAAACCCTTTCCCCCACAATAACTTTTCACTTCCTGTTGTCTCATCCCTGTTCTTAACTTTGAGTAATTTGTAGAGGACTGCCTGCATTTTCATCACTACTATGAGGAACTTTGCAGAATACCTCACCTATTTACAAAATACCTAGGGGAAGAAAAAGAGGTTTTGGTACCTCCATATTTTTCAGAGATCCAGCCAGGCAATTGTAGCATGGAATGCTAATTCTGTCATCCCACATGCCGAACGGCTACAGAGCTACAACCTACAACAACGTCAGGAGAAAAATTGCCTCCAGAACATGGCCATATAGCCCGGAAAAACCTACAACAACCCGGCTACAGAGCTTTTTGATGGTTGGTCTCAACAGTTGGGAAAATATGAGCCTTTGTCATCCCAAAATGCAGTAACCTCTCAGTTAACTGTAACTCTCAAGCAATCAGGAGGGGGAAATATAGAATATAGAATAGAGGGGTAGCATTACTTCCCTGGACCTAGACAGTGTTCCTATTGATGCAGGCCAAAATCCCATTGGCTTTTTTTGCCATCACATCACATTGTTGGCTCATGTTTAACTTGTTGTCCATGAGGACTCCAAGATCTTATCCACACGTACTGCTCTCGAGCCAGACATTGTCCCCCATTCTGTATCTTTGCATTTCATTTTTCCTGCCAAAGTGGAGTATCTTGCATTTGTCACTGTTGAACTTCATTTTGTTAGTTTTGGCCCATCTCTCTAATCTGTAAAGATCGTTTTGAATCCTGCTCCTGTCCTCTGGAGTTCTCCTATGCTCCTATTGATGCAGGCCAAAATCCCATTGGAAGGAAAGAGAGAAGGGGAAAAAAAGGGAAGGAAAAAAAGAGGGAGGGAAGGAAGGAGAGAAAGAAAAGGGGGGGGGGGGGAAGGTTGGCCACAGCAACACGTGGCGGGTACAGGTAGTCTGCAAATAATCCGTTTCTGCGACGCTTTGCAGACTGATTCTGATGGGATGGGTTAAGCACCCTGTTATGGGACCCACTCAAAATCATTCCCAGTCTCAGAAAGAGAGTATTTTCTAGTTTATTTTCCTGTTTATTTCCCTGGAGTTGGACTGTTCCATTCTGCTAAGTTTTAGAGTAGGAGCTTAGGATCCTCCTAGAGGCTGAGCTCTGTTTGGTTCAGCTCATTCTGGCTCAGAGCTTCGCAGAAAGACTTTTTGCTCCATTCTTCTTTTGGACATAGTTTAGTAGTTAGCCAGAAAGTGTCTGGTCTGGCTTAGCAGTCTGAACAGGCCATCCTTAGCACATATTTGCCTTATAGAACATAGATAATACATGCCTCAGAGCAGGGGTCCTCAAACTAAGGCCCAGGGGCCGGATGTGGCCCTTCAGGATCATTTACCTGGCACTCGCTCAGGGTTAACCTAAAGCTGTAATAACTTGAAAGCACACAACAACAACAATCCTATCTCATCAGCCAAAACCAGGCCCACACTTCCCATTGAAATACTAATAAATGTATATTTGTTTAAATTGTTCTTCATTTTAATTATTGTATTGTTTTTAAATGTTTTTGCACTACAAATAAGATATGTGCAGTGTGCATAGGAATTCGTTCATGTTTTTTTTTCTTCCAAATTATAATCTGGCCCTCCAACCATTTGAGGGACTGTGACCTGGCCCTGTTTAAAAAGTTTGAAGACCCCTGCCTTAGAGTCTATAGACTATAGTATATATGCCATAGAATAGCTATATTTGCCATATAGATTAGAATATATATGCCTTATAGATTACATAGTACATATACATGCCCCAGAGTTCATAGATAGTACATGCCACATAGAACTTAGAGTTTATATCATTATAGAATATATTTGCCTTAGAGACTATAGATTATAGTATCTATACACATAATAAAAGTGAAAATCTGTATGTGGCACAGGTGTCTGTTCACACAGGCAGCCTCCAGCCTCCACAAATAAGCTATTGTTTCCAGTGCTGAGAAGACAGCAAGTCACTCTCTTGAAGTACATTGCAGGTTATAGCAAGCACATCCCAGTGTTCCTTTCTCTCTTCGTTTGCATGACCCCACCCACTGCTTCTCCCTTATCCCATTCCAACCCTTTCCTTTGGCACACAGCAGAGGAATTGATCAGCAACTGAACATACTGGAGAGGTTTGGAGAGTATTCACAATGATTTATAGGAGTTGTAGGGACTGGGATGCATAGTTCACCTGCAATCTAAGAGCACTCTGAACTGCACCAATGATGGCACACAGACCCACCATGGGCAATTGTACATACTTGCCGAGTTTAGGGGTGATTACCCTGAGAGTTGTAGTTCACCCTTATCTAGAGAACAGTGAACTCAGCCAACAATGGATCGGGACCAAACTTGGCACACAAAACCAACATGGCCAATTGTGCATACTGGCTGAGCTTGTGGGTGATTGCCCTGGGAATCTGGGAGTTGTAGTTCACCCTTACCTAGATATCACTGAACTCAGCTGCTGCCGGATCTGGACCACACTTGGCACACATATCCAACATGGCCAACTTTAAGTAATGGCAGGGTTTGGGAATGACCGACCCACAATTCTGGAAATTGTAGTTCACCCACATCCTTATGCATTTTCTAATGGGAGCATTAATTAAAAAACAAAAAGACTTTTTCCCCCTAATAAATAGCATTACACATTACCAAACTTCACAAAACAAACAGTGCCTTCTAAATTTACCCGGGCACCGCCGGGTCTCCAAGCTAGTATGTTATAAAGAATAGTTGTATTTACCTCATAGAATATAGTTGTTGCTACCTCAGCGTTATACCTTATACCTGTTCCTTATTTTTCTAATTCTATACCATCATAATCAAACTGCACCTTTGTATACCTCGTTTTGATTCATCTTGATTGTTTAGTAAACTTAACTGGTGAGTTTTAGTCTTGTCTCTAGAGTTTTATTTGGGGGAAATTAAAGTACATATAGGGCATACCGATGGTCATTGGGAAAATAGCCAGGCACATATAGAATCATAGAATCAAAGAGTTGGAAGAGACCTCATGGGCCATCCAGTCCAACCCCCTGCCAAGAAGCAGGAATATTGCATTCAAATCACCCCTGACAAATGGCCATCCAGCCTCTGCTTAAAAGCTTCCAAAGAAGGAGCCTCCACCACACTCCGGGGCAGAGAGTTCCACTGCTGAACGGCTCTCACAGTCAGGAAGTTCTTCCTAATGTTCAGATGGAATCTCCTCTCTTGTAGTTTGAAGCCATTGTTCCGTGACCTAGTCTCCAAGGAAGCAGAAAACAAGCTTGCTCCCTCCTCCCTGTGGCTTCCCCTCACATATTTATACATGGCTATCATATCTCCTCTCAGCCTTCTCTTCTTCAGGCTAAACATGCCCAGTTCCCTAAACCGCTCCTCATAGGGCTTGTTCTCCAGACCCTTGATCATTTTAGTCGCCCTCCTCTGGACACATTCCAGCTTGTCAATATCTCTCTTGAATTATGGTGCCCAGAATTGGACACAATATTCCAGGTGTGGTCTAACCAAAGCAGAATAGAGGGGTAGCATGACTTCCTTAGATCTAGACACTATGCTCCTATTGATGCAGGCCAAAATCCCATTGGCTTTTTTTGCCGCCACATCACATTGTTGGCTCATGTTTGATTTGTTGTCCACGAGGACTCCAAGATCTTTTTCACACGTACTGCTCTCGAACCAGGCGTCACCCATTCTGTATCTTTGCATTTCATTTTTTCTGACAAAGTGGAGTATCTTACATTTGTCACTGTTGAACTTCATTTTGTTAGTTTTGGCCCATTTCTCTAATCTGTCAAGAATAGTTGTATTCTTGACAGATTGACAGACATATAGTTTTCCCTTAATCTTCCCGGTTGTGCCATCATACTCCCTCTTTCTTCCCCCATGTGGGCCGACAGAGGGCAAAACCCAAACATTGAGGCGTCTAAGAGAGGTGGGCCTTTCCCTCCATCCCCTCTCCCATGTATAGACTCAAAGAGGTTGTGACACAGCACAAAAAGCGGGCCCACAGCGCCACCTGCCGGCCGCCTTGCGCAGCCGCACTGCCTGGGCGCCCCTTCAGCACTGCTGCCCTCGACGTCTCTCTCTATTGCCAAGCCCCCCCCCCCCCCTTCCCTTTCCTCCCAGTCTCCCAAAGGATGAATGAATGGCGAGGAGGAAACGCCCATCCGCCGCGATGCCCTTCCAGCCTGGACAGCCGCTACTCACTTTGTTCAGCATCTAGGAGAAAGAGAAGCAGAGGGAGAGAGAGAAGAGTCAGTGCGACTGGGCCTCCACCCCCCCCCCCCGCCTCCCCAGGAGGAGCCCACGCCGCCCTTGGCCCTCCCCGAACAAGGCCCGCGCCTTCCAAAGTAGTACTTCAGCCACCAACATCCGGGGCCTGGCTCTCCCCAAGTCCCTATTCACCACACCCTCGTTCCAGGGCTCCCTTTTTCCCGCCTCTCATTGAGTTAAACGAAGCCCGCCCCCTCCCTCAATATACCAACCCCACTCTCTCTCTTTCTTTACCTCAGGATTGATCTCCATCGGTTGCCACGCCATTGTCTCAATTGTTCAGACCACGCCTTTCTTCTCAGCAGCAACAGCAGGAACGTTACACCTGCAAAAGGACCCTCCGCTCTGAGGGAACGCCGCCGCCCGCCCACCTTTTTATACTGCCACGAGGGCGGGCTCATTATAAAAGAGGGGGGGCGCGGGGCAACGGCGCTGTTAAAGGAACCCAATTCTCAACACTTAACCCTTTGGCTTTTCAGAATGGTTCGTTCTGCTACCCTCCCTCGACTCTTTTAGTTTAATACAAAAGGGTTAGAGAACAGAGGGGAGAACACTGCCTTTTGGAGTTGCCCCCCTCCCCCCTCTTCGGGGGTTTAGTACAACCCTCAAGTCGGCTGATCTTCGGGATGGAAGTTACCAACGCAAGCCGACGCGGGGCTTTTGCTCGGTTCGGGCAAAGGGGAAAGGCGAAGCGGGCATCGCCCGAGACACACGGTTCGCAGTCGACGCGAAGAAAGCGACTGCCATGCATTATTGATCCTTCAGCAAGGAGGGAAAGCGTTGCTGGGATAGGCAAGCGAGGCAATGTTCTGCAATATGAATATCTCTTCATCTTGCAAGAGTACAACGCCTACAAGCATCCCTTTCGCACACATAAGGCCTCTTCCACACAGAGGTATCAAATCCACTTGAACTGGATTATATGGCAGTGTAGAAGGGACCTTATTCTAAACTGTAAACTGTAACAAGTGTTAAACTATATGTATATCATGCCTATGCCATCCACTTATAATAATAATCTATTTATCATCTATCTATCTATCTATCTAATCTATCTTATCTATCTTATCTAAATAAAAATGTAATGTTCGTTTGTGATACCATCAAAACTCAAAAACCACTGGGGGAATTGACACCAAATTTGGACATGACACCTAACAGTCCAATTTATGTCCTCCACTAAAAAAATAATAATGATTTTGCCATTTGGGAATTGTCGTTGCTGGGATTTATAGTTCACCTAAAATCAAAGAGCATTCTGAACTCCACCAATGTTGGAATTGAACCAATCTTGGCACACAGGACCCCCCCCCCCCCCCCGACCAACAGAAAACACTAGAAGGGTTTGGTGGGCATTGACCTTGAGTTTTGGAGTTGTAGTTCACCTACATCAGAAGAGTACTGTGGAGTCAAACAATGATGGATCTGGACCAAACTTGGCACGAATACTCAATATGCCCAAATATAAGCACAGATGGAGTTTGGGGGGGGGGGGGGGGGACAGACCTTGACATTTGGGAGTTGTAGTTACTGGGATTTATAGTTCACCTACAATCAGAGCATTCTGAACCCCACCAACGACAGAATTGGAGCAAACTTCCCACACAGAACCCCCCATGACCAACAGAAAATGCTTAAGGCCACCCAATCCAACTCCCTTCATCAGGACAAGGAAACAAAATCAAAGTCGTCCTGACAAAGAGCCATCCAGTCATAGACAAAGATTCACACACACAGATATAGTATCATAGATTTGAAAGGGACCCCTGAAGAAGGACAATGATGTGTTGCATGTTCCAGAGTAGGCAAACCAGACACTCTCCACATCAACACTGACAAAGAAACAGCAAGAAATACTGTTTACCCACAAGCATCAAGACATTACATATATTAGAAACCAACATTTTCTCATTACTTTATTTTCCTGATCACTAGACTGGGCCACAGCAATAATAATAATAATAATAACAACAACAACAGCACAAGCCAGTAAAGGTGGTCCCAGTGGTGATTAGCACACTGGGTGCAGTGCCTAAAGACCTTGGCCTGTACTTAAACACAATCAGCGCTGACAAAATTACCATCTGCCAGCTGCAGAAGGCCACCTTACTGGGATCTGCACACATTATTTGCCAATACATCACACAGTCCTAGACACTTGGGAAGTGTGATCTAATTCAACAGCCAGCAGGGTGTCTGCTGTGGACTCATCTTGTTGTGTTTCAAATAATAATAATAATCATCATCATCATCATCATCACAGCTTTATTGCCATCCTCCAACAACTCAAGCCCCATCCACCCTGCCCATTAAAAGCCTTTGTGTCTTATGTAAACATCAAGTAAATTTCTCTCTGCGTATAGAGAGAGTGCCTTGGACCACGAGAAGATCCAACCAGTCTATACTTCAGGAAATAAAGCCCGACTGCTCATTGGAGGGAAGGATAGTAGAGGCCAAGATGAAGTACTTTGGCCACATAATGAGAAGACAAGAAAGCTTAGAGAAGACAATTATGCTGGGGAAAATGGAAGGAAAAAGGAAAAGGGGCCGACCAAGGGCAAGATGGATGAATGGTATCCTTGAAGTGACTGGATTGACTCTGAAGGAACTGGGGGGAGGTGATGGCCAACAAGGAGCTCTGGCGTGGGAAGGTCCATGAGGTCACGAAGAGTCAGAAGCGACTGAACGAATGAACAACAACAAGTGGAGTACCTTGCATTTGTCCCTGTTGTAATGCAGTGAACTGATCTCTTATTCGAAAAGTCATTGATATTTATAAACAAATGCTTTTTTGTAAATTATGTTTCTTCAACCTGGAATTTTAAGACCTAATTGAAGACCCATCTCCTCTGGCAGGTCTATCTTTCAATCATAAATTTTGATTTACATTCTATTGCTGCTATGAGGAGAGAGAAGAAAAGAAAAAGAAGGGAAGAGAAAGGAAGGAAAGAAGAGAGAGGAAGGTGTATGAGGGGAAATATTAGAGATTTATAAACAATGTCAAATATAGTCATTATTAATTAAAAACAGCCTTGGAATACATCACCTACTTACTTACTTAGGCGATTCCTCATTGGCCGAGTAGGATAGTCTTCCAAGATCAGTATTCTTGTGGGTCCGTAGGTGACTGTGGAGCCCTATTCTTGACCTGCATCTTCTCCCACAGTGAGGGCATTGGTTTCCAGGTGGAAGGCGGTCTCAGTCGGGGTTGGCTTGACGCGCTTTCCTCTTGGCACGTTTCTCTCTTTCATCCTCCATTCGTGCCTTTTCAAATTCTGCAGCACTGCTGGTTACAGCTGACCTCCAGCTGGAGCGCTCAAGGGCCAGGGCTTCCCAGTTCTCAGTGTCTATGCCAGAGTTTTGAAGGTTGGCTTTGAGCCCATCTTTAAATCTCTTTTCCTGTCCTCCAACATTCCGTTTTCTGTTCTTGATTTGGGAGTAGAGCAACTACTTTGGGAGACGTGGTCGGGCATCCAGACAACGTGGTCAGTCCAGTGAAGTTGATGGCTGAGGACCATCGCTTCAGTGCTGGTGGTCTTTGCTTCTTCCAACATGCTGACATTTGACGGCTTGTCTTCCCAAGAGATTTGCAGGATTTCCCGGAGGCAGCTCTGATGAAATTGTTCCAAGAGTCTATAGATAGTCCACTTCTCACAGGCGTATAGAAGGGTTAGGAGGACAATAGCTCTATAAACAAGCACCTTGGTATCCCAACGGATGTCCCGGTCCTCAAACACTCTCTGATTCATTCGGAAAAATGCTGCACTCGCAGAGCTCAGACGGTATTGTATTTCGGTGTCGATGTTGACTTTGGTGGAGAGGTGGCTGCCAAGGTAGCGGAAATGGTCAACATTTTCTAATGTTACACCATTAAACTGTATCTCTGGCATTGGAGAGGGGTTGGCTGGTGACTGCTGGAACAGCACTTTGGTTTTCTCGATGTTCAATGACAAGCCAAGCTTCTCGTATGCTTCTGCGAAGGTGTTTAGAGTGGCTTGTAGATCTTCTTCTGAATGCACACAGACGACATTGTCATCAGCATACTGGAGTTCTATAACAGATATTGTTGTAACCTTGATTTTGGCTTTCAGTCTGCTAAGGTTAAACAGCTTGCCATCTGGCTGATAGATGATTTCCACTCCGGTGGGAAGCTTCCCATCAACAAGGTGAAGTATCATAGCGATGAAGATGGAGAATAAAGGTGTCAAACACATCCCTGTCTGACACCTGATTCCACCTTAAATGATTCACCTAGAGATACACTGAGAAACATTTCAAATCATGGAAATGGCTATGTGCATAACATCTGATCCCTCAGTTGCTGGGATACAAATAGAAAAAGAGATGCTGTCAGAACAACATGACATAGATATGTTTTCATCTGAATTAAAGAAACCATAAAAAAACAATTCTGAAGAAAAGTTCAAAATATAAAACATTCATATCACTATAACCTTTATGTACTGTTTGTTTATTAATTGTGAAGAAAAGAAATTGTCTTAAAAAATCTTTATTAAGCTTTTCATAAATTAAATAATAACAAAATAATCAAAAACATACCATACATCAACTTTATCCCCCTTTTCCATAGCATTGAGCCAAAGCAGTTAACGTGGTGTTATACTGCATTAATTCTATAGTGCAATATACTGACTGGATGGTGATTACTGAACTTTAGTAAACCTTAATTCTAATGAGTAGCTTGAACTTAGTGCAGGGCAGGCAAATGCAGCCTTTCAGATGGTGTTAGATTGCAACTCCTAGCACTCCTCCCCATTCACAATGGCGGCTAGGGCTAATGTGTATTGCAGTCCAGCATTTGTAGGGCTGCGCTTTCAGAACTGTAACCTATATATTCCTCCATCCCAGAAAAGGGTGAGTGATCATGGACATATATGTTGCGCAGTGTTTCTCAACCTGTGGGTTGGCACCCTTGGAGGGGTTGAAAGGGGGTGTCAGAGGGGTCGCCAAAGACCATCAGAAAACACAGTATTTTCTGTTGGTCATGGGGGTTCTGTGTGGGAAGTTTGCCCCAATTCTATCATTGGTGGGGTCCAGAATACTCTCTGATTGTAGGTGAAATATAAATCTCAGTAACTACAAGGTGAACTATAAATCCCAGTAACTACAACTTCCAAATGTCAAGGTCTATTTTCCCCAAACTCCATCAGTGTTCACATTTGGGAAAACTGAGTATCTGTGCCAAGTTTTGTCCAGATCCATCCTTGTTTGAGTCCATGGTGCTCTCTGGATGTTGGTGAACTACAACTCCCAAACTCAAGGTCAGTGCCCATCAAACCCTTCCAGTATTTTCTGATGGTCATGGGAGTTCTGTGTGAGAAGTTTTGCCCAATTCTATCATTATTCTATCACTATAAAGTTAAAACTAAGATGTGCTTCTCTCTTTATCTGAGTGAACCGAGGGTGCCTTTCTTTGAAGCTCAAGATTCTCAGCAACTGACGCCAGTCCAGATTTGAACATCAACATCAAAGTCCTTGACAGACTTGGCACAGCTTGATGAAGTTACAAACACAAACAGTCAATTTGGGAAACCATATAGATGTTCTTTCTTACCTTTTTCCTTCAGTTACCAAGTTAAGTTTTTCCAAACTGTAGAAAAATCCTGGGATCTTTTACCTTAACCCTGAGCTGTTATCTTTCAGAAAGAGCAGGTCTTCCCCTATCTAAGTTCAAGATTAGTTTTGGAGATGAAGTAATGGAGCCTTTCTCAATGGCAGAGAAATCCAGAGATATTCCCTGCCCCAGCACTGAGCTACTGTCCTTTAGAAAGAGCAGGTCTTTCTCTATCTGAGCTCAGCACCAGTTTCTAAGGTGAGAGGGTGACTTTAACCTTAACCTCCACCCTCAACCTCAATCACAATCGTACTCACAATGGCTTGTCCGAGCTGCCTAGCTTGGCCACCAGCACATCTGAGGCTTTTTCTATACTAAAGAAAGCAGGAGAGCTTTTCCAAAATGGAGATCTCATCCCCAGGAAAAAAGGGCGGTCTCTAGACCAAAAGGATACTTTTGAAACCAATAGCTGCAAAAGGCTTGCAGGCTGGCTTCCAGCCTCTATTAATAATTAACTTTCAGGGTGCTGCTAAGACTGCAGCAACCCTGGGGGAAAAGCAAAGGGGTGCTATTTCAAGCAACTAAAGGGCAATGCAAACCAAGCTACTGGAAGACGGAACAGGTGGGGTTCAGAAAGCTCTGTGATTGTAGGAGTATTATGTCAGAGTGAGACCCTCCGGTCTGGCACAGCGAACTTGAGGTTTCCAAAACACACAGACTCAATTACCACACAGCATTCTTCTTCGGTTTCAAAATAATAAGCTTTACTGGAAGCATCTATTTACAGGCAACTACATGTTGATGAGGAAAGATGGCAACTGACAAAGTACAGGACTAAACACACAGACAAAGAAACATCCTGCCCTTCTGTCTTATCTGTCTACTAGCCGGTTAGCTCCCTTTTCTTCTCAGGGCTGTTATCTCAGTCTCAAGGACTTTACTCTCTGGCCTATAACAATAATAATCTACTACACGAATGAACATGACTGAAACCATCTTGAATTACATTATTAACACATTGAAAAACATACATATAACATTTGCAATTATCCTGACAATCCCCCTCTTTTTTCAATGTGGTTTAATAACTCTAATACATACATGTGGTCTGCATAATTGTAACATCTTAATTCTTAAACATTTGTCTACTATTCTTAACTTCTATAATAACTTCATCATTCATTTGCTTCTCTTAACTTCTTTGCAATCTGATAATGACAGCGGGCGCTGCCGGTAGCCCAGCCTTTACATTGGTATGAACTGCAGCAGGGAGTTCCGCAGTTCCTAGGCCGAACTTTGAGGCCAGAGGATGGGATGTGCCTCAGCCGCCAGCTCCAAGACCAGGAAATGCCTGCAAACCTCAGCTGACTTTCCCTCTCCCTTACCTTGTATCGTTCCCAAATAAACCACTTGAAACTTGAAACTTTTTATCTTTCCGCATGCTACTTTTGTATCCCTTCCTGGCTCAGCACTCCATGAACGTTTCCATAAACTCCTCTCTGGGCTCCGGAGGGCCGTGAGCCCGCGGGGGGCGCCTCCAGGTGCCCCCCGGACCCCGAATCTGCGTTCGACCAAAACGCGGATAAGGAAACCGCCATTACGGACCCCGCTATCCACTAAACATTTAACATGGCGGATCGCCGCCGTTCCAATTTTGCCTTGTTCCATGATTAATTCTAAGCCTATCTGCCATCTCCGTTTCTCTGTTTTGGGCTGCTCTTCCCGGGGGAAAATTAGTTTTGTTTTGAGAACTTCTGTCTTGCAGAGAAACAGCTGATTGTCAGTGACGGGGTTTCCCCGCTCCTCCGCGGCGGGGCTCGCTTCAAGTAGATCCAAGCCGCCTGGGACCTGCGGCAGCTGGCTGCAGCGACCCCGGGGAGGGGGGCCAGATGGGTCCCAGGTCTTGGCTGGGAGATGTAGTTCTCCAAAGGACATTGCCCCACTCTCCACCATTTGCGGACTCTTTGCGGACCTTTCCTGCCCTCACTGACTGACTTGATGCCCTATCATCATGGACTTCCTCTACGAACTCAACAGCCAAGCTGCTTGGGGAGAGTGGCCCCCGCCTGTGTGTGCATGCCCTTGTTTCAAAAGATCTAACCTCAAGAACTCTGCTGATTGCCCTTATTAATTGCTGTGTTTTTCTAATAAACTTTTTGGGGATGGGACGGGGATCTCTCCTATGAAATCTATGAGGAATATATATGAAATATATGATATGTAATGAAATGAAATGAGATGTACCTTCACCCCCTTTTCCTTGCTTTTCCCCTCTTGAACTTTACCCTATAAAAGAGTATGTGACCTGGGGATTACAGTTAAGGAAATCCAATTTCCTTGGAAGATACTCCATTCATATTGACATTGCATGGACAAATACTGGCGATATCAGTGGCTTTGTTTTCAGAGTCAGACGAACAAAGTCAGAGATGTGTCAGCCAAACAACCCGGAAAAACAGACTGATTAAATCAATCATGGTGTTTTGTGTACGCTCCTTTGTGACAAAGGACCCCCTTTGCCCACACGGTTGAGATCCAGACACCACCCATAGCCACCCTTTTTGCCTATACACATCTTTTATCGGAACCCAGGAAATCCCTTGTCTCCCCTTCCGCCTCCCTGCCGTGCGAAGAACAAAAGGTGTTCAATCAGCTGGCGGACGCCTCCAGGCAATCCGCCCCTCTGTGCTGTCAAGATACGTCCCGCCTCCTGGCCGCTGATTGGACAATCTCCGGAGGCGCTCCGAGGGCTCTGATTGGCCCCCTGGAGACGACAGCGGCCGGCGATTGGAGGGAAGGCGGGACCAGCGGCCAAGCCTCCTCCCAGCTGTTCTGGAGCCGGCCAATCAGGACAGAGGGAACTGAGAGGAGGCGGGCGGGAGATTCAAACCGGGATTTCTTTGTTTTGCCTGTATAAATATACCTGAAATTCACTGTACTGCATGCTTATTGTGGATTCATCCCTTTAATGCATCCTTTTCAGCTGAATCGCAAAATAAACGCCTCGATCGCAGATTTCCTCTTCAGCCTCTGGTGAGATTGATTTTCAACGTTTTTGCGTCTTTTTGAATTGGCATCCGCTGGCTGCTCGCCAAGGTCAGGACCCCATTCGCGGTCCTTAGGGACTCCCCTCGTTGGGAGAACCCCCCAAAAAGAGCTCGATATCATTTGGCTTTACCACGAAGGGACTGCTGCTTGAGGTTCCAGACTAAATTATAGCCTAAATTCTCAAGCAGGCGCCTTGGACTGATTCTTCGGGCCAGTGGCGGCGGAGGAGCGGCTCGGGAAAAGAGGCGCCTCTCCCAATTCGGACTTTCATTTGACCAGCTAACCAAAACTACAAATTCTCCCGCAGCCACCTCCTCCCAAGCCCTGACCTGGGGTCTCAGCACAAAGGAGCGCCAGGGAAGCCTTGATCTAAGGACTTCCAGGAAGAGGAGCGACCGACGCGAAAAGGGGGGAAGAAAACGTCCGGACGGGTAAGAAATCAACCGTGGGCTGCCTTGGCTGCCAGGTGGGAGGGGATTCTAGGTTTTCTGAACCAGCTTCGGAGTCGGCCCACTGGGGAGGGATTCTCTAGGTCTCGGTAACAAATTCCTGGCGGGAGGTAGTGAACATCCACGTTTGAGGTCCAGAATAGCAATTCAGCTCGCTTTTGCGGCCTTGGCTGGAGCTACGCTGGAAAGGGAGCCCTTCCCTTTCGAACTGCCTAGCTGCCAAGGGCTGATCGCCCCGGGCTCTTCTGCTAGGGAGCCGTTCGGGCTCTAGCCCGCCTTGCGGTTGGGGGGGGCTACCCTGATTAGCCACTGGATTGTGGGGCTACCAGGAGAGATGGGCGCATGTCATTCTGGGATCAAACGTACTGTCCCATCCGAAACACCATTGGGAAGGATACTGGCAGAATGGGACAGTATCGCGTCACGATCGCTGACGCAGGCCAGTGTGGTGAAATATAGCATGAAGAAGTGGCCCACCAGGCCCTTAGAAGGCGGAGCTTCGTGGCCCCCTCACGGCAGCACTGATCCGGAGCTCATCTTGAAGCTCCAGCAGGACTGTTGTGCCAGGGCCAAATGGGCCGAGCTAGCCTATGCTTCATGCTTTTTCGCCCTGCACCGGAGGGAGGTGGAAAAGGGGGATAGTCGTGCCCAACTCCTCCCATGCAAGGAGAAGGGGACGAAGCCCCAACCCCCGGGAAACCCCCCTCCAGACCCTTTGCCTCCTCCCGAGGAGGACCTCCTTGACACACTCGCTTATCCCCCTCCTTACCGCCCCAGCCTTCCCTTTTCCCCTCCTGAAACCTCTCCTGAGCCCTCCTCTACAACCCCTCCTTCGGAATCCCTCCTCCCAGGGATTCCTGCCCTCTTGTCTTCCCCAGCCCAGGCATCCGGCCAGCCCAGATCTTCCCCAGCAGGGACATCTCCCTCTGCAAAGTCTGGGCCCTCTATCCAGAGCGCCTCCACCCCCTTGTACCCTCCACTGCCATCTGCCCCTCTCTACAGCCCCACTCCTACCCCATCCTCTCCCCCCAGCTCCTCCAGGACCCCCTCGCTGAGCCTCAGCTGCCCGCCCTCCTCCTCCTCTTCCTCTTTCGCCCCGGCCAGACACAGCACCCCTCTTGATCCTCTCCCACCTCCCGCTCAGACCCCTAAAAGGTGCCCCAGCCCGCGGCTGGAGCCCCTTTCCCTGAGGGAACTTGACCCCCTCGCCTCCTGCTTCACTCCCCAACCCAGACCCCCTGCCATCTGTGCCCCAGCACCTTCCCATTCCCCTTGCTGCCACCAAGGCACTCCCAGGGCCCTTCCCCCTCCTGAGCAACCCTTGACCCCCTCCCCTGCCCCACCTGCAACTTCTCCAAGGGTCCCCACAGACCCTCAGGATCCCTTTGAGCCCTTGATCACCAAGGGCAGCCTGCGCAGCCACCCTGCCCACATCCAGGCCCCCTTAAGGGAGACTGTGGGCCCAGGGGGCACCTCCTTCCTCGTGCATGTTCCCTTCACTACCTCAGACCTCATCAATTGGAAGAGGAACACCGCTCCTCTTTCCCAGGATCCCACTGAAATGTACGAGCTGCTCAAAACCATTTTCCTAACCCATCGCCCCACATGGGGGGATGTCATGACCCTTCTAGGTTCACTTCTCACCCAGGAAGAGAAGCGCCGCCTGCTGGCCGCTGCTCAGGCGGAAGCCATGAAGGGGGAGGTGGACGATAGTGAGGACAGGGAGACCGTCTTTCCCATCAAGGAAGACCCTGGGTGGAATTTCAACACAGAGGATGGCAGGAAGGCTCTAAAGAGCTTCCATCGCCATATCTTGGTGGGTGTACCTTTGGTATACCCACGCCCCTTGAACCTCTCCAAGCTTCTTGACATTCAACAGAAGCCGGACGAGAGTCCTTCGGACTTCTACGACCGGATGTGTCGAATGGCCAAGAACTGGACCAACATTGACCCCACTGACCCCGACAGCCAGCGCATGCTGAACACCCTCTTCATTGGGAAGTCCACCAGGGACATAAAACTCAAACTCCAGAAAATTGAGGGAGGGGAGGCAATGCCCATCTCCCAGCTCATCAACATAGCCTTCAAGGTCTTCCACAACCGGGAAGACGCTGCTGCTCAGAAGGAGGAGGATGACAGGAAGGCACAGGCTGAGGTTCAGGCCACTTGCATGCTGGCTGCCCTGGCAGAGAGGGACAGGGACAGGGATGGAGGGAGGGGCCACAGGGATAACAGGGACAGACAGAGTGGGGGGGATCGGAGCCAGGGGAGGCCGAGGGATCTCAGGGATGTCCAATGTTATGGGTGCAAAAAGACAGGACACATCAAAAGGAACTGCCCAGAGGGAAGGGAAAGGGGGGCCCACGAGAGGGTCCTGTGACTAGGAAGAAGGATCTCCCTGGCACCCTCTGACCCCATTGTGCCATTGAAGTTTGGGAGGAGGACTGTCGACTTCCTCCTGGATTGTGGGGCCACCCACTCAGTGCTCACAGAGGGGTTCAGGGGAACAGAATTGGGGAGCAGGAAGGCTCAGGTAGTTGGGGTCTCGGGGAAAGAGGCGGAGCGTTCCTTCATGAAGCCCATGGAGTGTGAAGTGGGGGGGAGGACCTTGTCTCACGAGTTCCTGTACATGCCAGAGTGTCCTGTCCCCCTTCTGGGCAGGGATATCCTTTGTAAAATCAGGGCCCAAGTTGCCTTTGGGCCAGAAAAGATCATCCTAGCGGTGCCTGAGGAGGAAGGATGGAGAGCTCAGGCCTTCCTTCTCCATCAGCCCAGCCCAGAGGCTGATCTGATCCCTCTGGCAGTCCTACAGCAGGTGGATCCCATAGTTTGGGCAGATGGGATCCCGGGAAGAGCTAAGAACATTGCCCCTGTCTCAATCACCCTCAAACCTGACATCACTCCCCCCAGGATCCCCCAGTATAGGATTCCCATGGAGGCTAGGAAGGGCCTCCAGCCCATTATTGATAATTTCTTGGAACACTCCCTGCTGAGGGAGTGTGCCTCACCATTCAACTCCCCAGTCCTCCCAGTTCGTAAAGGTGATGGTTCTGAATATCGTTTTGTTCAGGACCTGAGGGCTATCAATGCGGTGGTGGTGGATCTGCACCCTGTGGTGCCCAATCCTTACACTTTACTCTCTACAATTCCTCCTTCCTGCTCTTGCTTTACTGTTTTGGATCTTAAAGATGCGTTTTTCTCAATCCCACTTCACAAGGATAGCCAGGAGATCTTTGCATTCGAGTGGGAGCATGTGGGCACTGCCAGGCGGGTGCAGCTTTGCTGGCAGGTCTTGCCTCAAGGCTTCACTTCCAGCCCTACCATCTTCAGCCAAAGCCTCGCCTCTGAGTTGGAGAAGTGGCCTGATCGCGACCAGGGGGTCCTGCTGCAGTATATTGACGACCTGCTGCTTTGTTGTGGGGACAAGGATACCTGTGAACGTCTCACCATCAGCCTTCTCAACTTCCTGGGAGAAGCTGGCTTCAAGGTATCCAAGAAGAAGGCCCAGATCTGTAAGGACACTGTGAGGTACCTGGGGTTTGACGTCAGCCAAGGGCAGAGGGCATTGGGACCAGAGAGGAAGGAGGCCATCTGCAGGGTCAGGGAGCCCAGAACGAAGAAACAGCTGAGGGGCTTCTTGGGCATGGCTTCTTTTTGTAGGATCTGGGTTCCAGGCTTTGGACTGATTGCCAAGCCCCTGTATGAGGCGACGTCGGGGCCGGAGACGTTTCTGGTCTGGTCAGCTGAATGCAGGACAGCCTTTGAAGCCATCAAGAAAGCCCTGATGTCGGCCCCTGCCTTGGGACTTCCTGACATGACCAAGCCCTTCTTCCTCTATGTCCATGAACGCCAGGGGGTGGCAGCGGGGGTGCTTACCCAACCACTGGGCAGCACCAAGAGACCAGTTGCATACTTTTCCAAGCGCCTGGACAACACCAGCCTCGGGTGGCCTGCCTGCCTGAGAGCCGTGGCTGCAACTGCCTTGATAGCTGAGGAGGCCAGGAAGCTGACGTTGGGCCAACCGACGACCGTCTACGTTCCCCACAGCGTCTTGGCGGTCCTGGATGCCAAGGGAACCAACTGGCTGTCTGCCGGCCGGCTCACGCGCTACCAGGCCCTGCTCATCGACCAAGGAGACCTCACCCTGGCCACCACCAACTGTCTCAACCCTGCCACCCTGATGCCCATCGACCTGGCCGAGGGGGATGACCAGGAGCCCCATGACTGCATCGCCACCATCGAAGAAGTCTACTCCAGCCGCCCCGACCTCAAGGACCAGCCCCTTCCTGATGCTGAGCTTGAGTTCTTCACCGACGGCAGCAGCAGCTGTCATCAGGGCGAAAGGAGAGCCGGGTATGCTGTGGTCACTCTCTGGGACACCATCGAGGCTGAACCACTCCCTCCTGGCACCTCTGCCCAGAAGGCAGAGCTCATCGCCCTCACCAGAGCCCTGGAGCTGGCCGAGGGAAAGACTGCCAACATCTACACGGACTCTAAGTTTGCTTTCCATGTGCTCCACGCTCATGGGGCTATTTGGAAGGAGAGGGGGCTGCTGACAACAGCTGGCAGCCCCGTGAAGCATCAGGCTGAGATTCTGAGACTCCTGGAGGCTGTCTGCAAGCCTGCTGCAGTAGCTGTCATCCACTGCAGGGGGCATCAGACCGGGGACCAGGACACAACTAAGGGGAATCGAAGAGCAGACGCTGCAGCCAAGGCGGCTGCCAACCGGGAGCCCACCTTCCTTGGTGCCTTGATTCCAGACACAACTGTGACCTCTCTCCCTGTGTATGGAGCCATGGATGATGAGTTCGCGAAGGGAGAGGGTCTGAAGCAGGAGGAGGGCTGGTGGAAGGACAACCAAGGCCGTCTGTTGCTGACTGATCCCCTTATGCGTGAAGTGGCCCTGCGCCTCCACAAGAGCACCCACTGGGGCCATGATGCTATGCTGGAGCATCTCAGGACTCTCTTCATCGGCCCTCGCATGGCCCAGCAGTCCATTTGGGCTTGTCGTCGGTGTCTCCTCTGCCTTAAGAACAACCCCAAGATCCAGAAGCGGCCAGAAGTGGGGCATCTCAAGTCAGGCCTCCAACCAGGACAAGTGTGGCAGGTGGACTTCGCAGAGCTGCCCTCTAGCAGGAAGTACAAATATCTGCTGGTGTTTGTGGACTGTTACAGTGGGTGGCCTGAGGCCTTCCCTTGCTACACCTGTGCTGCCAAGGAGGTGAGCCATGCCCTGCTCAACCACATCATCCCCCGTTTCGGATTGCCCATCTGCCTCTCCTCAGATAACGGAGCATCTTTCGTCTCCAAGGTCACCCAGCAGGTCGCCCAGGCCCTCCAGATCCAGTGGAACCTGCATACCAGCTGGCACCCTGAAGCAAGCGGGAAGGTCGAGCGGATGAACCAGACCATCAAAAGGCAACTGGCAAAGATCTGTCAGCAGGCGAGCCTGCCCTGGCCAGATGCTCTCCCACTAGCTCTCACTCGAATCAGGGCTGCTCCTAGGAAGGGTTTGAAGTTGAGCCCTTTTGAGATCCTCTATGGTAGGCCCTTCCCTTCCTCACGGGTCCCCCTCAAGGCTGAGCACCTGCATGAGGTGGGATCCGAGAGCATCAGGGAAAGGCTGTCTCTTCTCACTTCTATCCTTTCCTCTCTGAATAGGTACCTGCTTTCTCATCTTCCTGTTCCTTTGGATGCTCCTGTCCACAACTTCTCTATCGGTGATTGGGTCCTGGTTCGAACCTATCGACCGGAGGCACTGACGGAAAAGTGGGTCGGGCCCCACCAGATCCTCCTCACTACCCACACTGCGGCTAAGGTAGCGGGTATCCGGTCCTGGGTTCACCATTCCAGGCTGAAACTCGCCCCAGAGCCACAAGTGGGGGCCGCAGAGGGAGAAGGCGACGCCGAACAGTGGGCTGTGGAGCCGGGGGAGGATCTGCAGCTTCTATTCCGGAGGTTGCCGCCGAAGGACCCCCTAGCTCCTGAGTCCACCGGTCCACCCCCTTCCAGAACATCCAAGAGGAGGAAACGACGTGCCCCCGGCCGAGGAGGGCCTCCAAAGGATCCCCACCAAGTTTCAAGCCGATAGCCCCACGGGAAGCCACCTTTTCACCTACTCCCGGGTTCAGGAAAGTCCTCTGACAGCTCCTGACGGCTGTCAAACCCGCGATCAGCTGAGTTTGACAAGCGCGTTTGAAGCATCTTTGCTGCTTTCACTTCCCCGTTGACCTGCCGAGACCGCTGGGAGCTGTCCAGCACTTCAGCACTCTCTGCAAGCAGTAAGTCTATTTGGCCACTAGGGGGAGGAGCTGTCCAACACCTTTCAGCATGATTTATCTCTTATTATTTTGCCTGCTTTTCCCTTCCCAATGCATGACTTCCAGCCCTGTACTGTATGAGTGGTTGTCAACTAAGGTCAACTTTTGGCAACAGTTGGCATACCGGGTCTTGAATGTCTCTGACTTCTGTCTGACTAGTGGGGCCACAGCCACTGATATCTTCTCTTCCTGCCTAATAGGGGTTCCAGAGCCCCTGGAGATTTTTCGAAATTTCACTGTTTTTCAAAATATTCCATCGAAGGCCATGTCCTATAGAGACATTTCTGTGTGGGGCAGGGCCGTCAGGGAGAGGGAGCCGGGCATGGTGGTCATTAAATTGGCGCACCAGCCACATGCCCATCACTGCTTCCAAATCCCCAGGTGTGTGGGGAAGTGCCATGATTTGCCCAAAGAAAATCTTTTAAATTGTTCCTCCGTTGAGGTGCTGCCTTATATGAATGCCCATTTGGTCTTGCCCCCTGGATGGTTCTTCCTGTGTGGGCAGACAGCCTATAGCTACCTCCCAGCCAATTCCACCATTGGGAATTGTGCCTTGGGCAGGCTGTCTATCTTTTTGCCTTCCAAAAGCGATCTGGAGCTGGCACACTCCATGACTCGAGAGGCTAGGTCCATCCAAAACTTGGACCCAAATTGTGATCCCTCTATGGTAATTAAGGGCATTCCTCAATTTGTGGCAGCGGCCCTGTTTACCCCTGGGGTTGCAGCGGCAATGAACTACAGGGCCGTTAAACATCTGGCCTGCGCTCTGGTCAAGAACATCAATTATACCTCACAAGCCTTGGCCTCCATAGCTACTGAGATGCATGAGCTAAGGGAGGCCGTGTTAGACAATCGGGCTGCCATTGATTTTCTTTTGTTGAAGAATCACTACGGCTGTGAGAGTGTGCGACACATGTGTTGCTTCAATTTGACAGACCGGACCCCTGTAGTTAGAAAAGCCATAGAGGGCATGAATGATTTGGCGGCAGGGATAAAGTTTTGTCCAGATCCATCCTTGTTTGAGTCCATGGTGCTCTCTGGATGTTGGTGAACTACAACTCCCAAACTCAAGGTCAGTGCCCATCAAACCCTTCCAGTATTTTCTGATGGTCATGGGAGTTCTGTGTGAGAAGTTTTGCCCAATTCTATCATTATTCTATCACTATAAAGTTAAAACTAAGATGTGCTTCTCTCTTTATCTGAGTGAACCGAGGGTGCCTTTCTTTGAAGCTCAAGATTCTCAGCAACTGACGCCAGTCCAGATTTGAACATCAACATCAAAGTCCTTGACAGACTTGGCACAGCTTGATGAAGTTACAAACACAAACAGTCAATTTGGGAAACCATATAGATGTTCTTTCTTACCTTTTTCCTTCAGTTACCAAGTTAAGTTTTTCCAAACTGTAGAAAAATCCTGGGATCTTTTACCTTAACCCTGAGCTGTTATCTTTCAGAAAGAGCAGGTCTTCCCCTATCTAAGTTCAAGATTAGTTTTGGAGATGAAGTAATGGAGCCTTTCTCAATGGCAGAGAAATCCAGAGATATTCCCTGCCCCAGCACTGAGCTACTGTCCTTTAGAAAGAGCAGGTCTTTCTCTATCTGAGCTCAGCACCAGTTTCTAAGGTGAGAGGGTGACTTTAACCTTAACCTCCACCCTCAACCTCAATCACAATCGTACTCACAATGGCTTGTCCGAGCTGCCTAGCTTGGCCACCAGCACATCTGAGGCTTTTTCTATACTAAAGAAAGCAGGAGAGCTTTTCCAAAATGGAGATCTCATCCCCAGGAAAAAAGGGCGGTCTCTAGACCAAAAGGATACTTTTGAAACCAATAGCTGCAAAAGGCTTGCAGGCTGGCTTCCAGCCTCTATTAATAATTAACTTTCAGGGTGCTGCTAAGACTGCAGCAACCCTGGGGGAAAAGCAAAGGGGTGCTATTTCAAGCAACTAAAGGGCAATGCAAACCAAGCTACTGGAAGACGGAACAGGTGGGGTTCAGAAAGCTCTGTGATTGTAGGAGTATTATGTCAGAGTGAGACCCTCCGGTCTGGCACAGCGAACTTGAGGTTTCCAAAACACACAGACTCAATTACCACACAGCATTCTTCTTCGGTTTCAAAATAATAAGCTTTACTGGAAGCATCTATTTACAGGCAACTACATGTTGATGAGGAAAGATGGCAACTGACAAAGTACAGGACTAAACACACAGACAAAGAAACATCCTGCCCTTCTGTCTTATCTGTCTACTAGCCGGTTAGCTCCCTTTTCTTCTCAGGGCTGTTATCTCAGTCTCAAGGACTTTACTCTCTGGCCTATAACAATAATAATCTACTACACGAATGAACATGACTGAAACCATCTTGAATTACATTATTAACACATTGAAAAACATACATATAACATTTGCAATTATCCTGACAATCCCCCTCTTTTTTCAATGTGGTTTAATAACTCTAATACATACATGTGGTCTGCATAATTGTAACATCTTAATTCTTAAACATTTGTCTACTATTCTTAACTTCTATAATAACTTCATCATTCATTTGCTTCTCTTAACTTCTTTGCAATCTGATAATGACAGCGGGCGCTGCCGGTAGCCCAGCCTTTACATTGGTATGAACTGCAGCAGGGAGTTCCGCAGTTCCTAGGCCGAACTTTGAGGCCAGAGGATGGGATGTGCCTCAGCCGCCAGCTCCAAGACCAGGAAATGCCTGCAAACCTCAGCTGACTTTCCCTCTCCCTTACCTTGTATCGTTCCCAAATAAACCACTTGAAACTTGAAACTTTTTATCTTTCCGCATGCTACTTTTGTATCCCTTCCTGGCTCAGCACTCCATGAACGTTTCCATAAACTCCTCTCTGGGCTCCGGAGGGCCGTGAGCCCGCGGGGGGCGCCTCCAGGTGCCCCCCGGACCCCGAATCTGCGTTCGACCAAAACGCGGATAAGGAAACCGCCATTACGGACCCCGCTATCCACTAAACATTTAACATGGCGGATCGCCGCCGTTCCAATTTTGCCTTGTTCCATGATTAATTCTAAGCCTATCTGCCATCTCCGTTTCTCTGTTTTGGGCTGCTCTTCCCGGGGGAAAATTAGTTTTGTTTTGAGAACTTCTGTCTTGCAGAGAAACAGCTGATTGTCAGTGACGGGGTTTCCCTGCTCCTCCGCGGCGGGGCTCGCTTCAAGTAGATCCAAGCCGCCTGGGACCTGCGGCAGCTGGCTGCAGCGACCCCGGGGAGGGGGGCCAGATGGGTCCCAGGTCTTGGCTGGGAGATGTAGTTCTCCAAAGGACATTGCCCCACTCTCCACCATTTGCGGACTCTTTGCGGACCTTTCCTGCCCTCACTGACTGACTTGATGCCCTATCATCATGGACTTCCTCTACGAACTCAACAGCCAAGCTGCTTGGGGAGAGTGGCCCCCGCCTGTGTGTGCATGCCCTTGTTTCAAAAGATCTAACCTCAAGAACTCTGCTGATTGCCCTTATTAATTGCTGTGTTTTTCTAATAAACTTTTTGGGGATGGGACGGGGATCTCTCCTATGAAATCTATGAGGAATATATATGAAATATATGATATGTAATGAAATGAAATGAGATGTACCTTCACCCCCTTTTCCTTGCTTTTCCCCTCTTGAACTTTACCCTATAAAAGAGTATGTGACCTGGGGATTACAGTTAAGGAAATCCAATTTCCTTGGAAGATACTCCATTCATATTGACATTGCATGGACAAATACTGGCGATATCAGTGGCTTTGTTTTCAGAGTCAGACGAACAAAGTCAGAGATGTGTCAGCCAAACAACCCGGAAAAACAGACTGATTAAATCAATCATGGTGTTTTGTGTACGCTCCTTTGTGACAAAGGACCCCCTTTGCCCACACGGTTGAGATCCAGACACCACCCATAGCCACCCTTTTTGCCTATACACATCTTTTATCGGAACCCAGGAAATCCCTTGTCTCCCCTTCCGCCTCCCTGCCGTGCGAAGAACAAAAGGTGTTCAATCAGCTGGCGGACGCCTCCAGGCAATCCGCCCCTCTGTGCTGTCAAGATACGTCCTGCCTCCTGGCCGCTGATTGGACAATCTCCGGAGGCGCTCCGAGGGCTCTGATTGGCCCCCTGGAGACGACAGCGGCCGGCGATTGGAGGGAAGGCGGGACCAGCGGCCAAGCCTCCTCCCAGCTGTTCTGGAGCCGGCCAATCAGGACAGAGGGAACTGAGAGGAGGCGGGCGGGAGATTCAAACCGGGATTTCTTTGTTTTGCCTGTATAAATATACCTGAAATTCACTGTACTGCATGCTTATTGTGGATTCATCCCTTTAATGCATCCTTTTCAGCTGAATCGCAAAATAAACGCCTCGATCGCAGATTTCCTCTTCAGCCTCTGGTGAGATTGATTTTCAACGTTTTTGCGTCTTTTTGAATTGGCATCCGCTGGCCGCTCGCCAAGGTCAGGACCCCATTCGCGGTCCTTAGGGACTCCCCTCGTTGGGAGAACCCCCCAAAAAGAGCTCGATATCAATAACATTTCCATTACATATAATTACCTCTGTTTGTTTCTATTACATCTTAAACACATATAATAATTCTTTCTCCATGAATCTCTGCATTGCTTCGTAGTAACTTTTATACACACAATAATTTCTTCTCATTACATAACACATACCTGCAATCTTATAATGTCTTAGTACATACAATCATATCTCCATACATTTCTGCATTTCTTTTACATATTAAATTCATATAATTACTGCTCTTCATTTCATAATGTATCTCTGTGATTCTATAATCTTTCCAATACACACATTTACTTCTCTTCAATACTTCTTATTACATATTATTTCTTAATACATATAATTCTTACATTTCTTCTTAATACACTATTTCTTCATTATAACTACTATACTTCATTACCTCAATACTTTAATTACCATTACATTTCATAATCATTTCATAATCATTGTAACTCTTTAAACTCTTTAAATTCCACCACATGTTTTAACTTCTTAGTCTCAATACATCAATACAACAATACAGGGGAAATAAATGCATCATAAAATCTTAGCAATACACACAGCAAAACTACAATTCATAAAACACATTGCATTTTAGCAAAGGCACCTACGCTTTAGTTGAACACAGTTTCAAATATCTTGCATTACTACATTTTTGATACTCTAAACCAAATCAAAACAAAATCATTTCACTTCAGAACACTCTTGACCCTTGTGAAAACTAGAAATCACTATTGTTCCATGTTGTATAATCTTTCCCTACTGCATCTGTGTCTACGCCCCCAGTGGCTGAATTATGGTACTGCATGTATTTCACTGCATCTCTTTCACTCATGGCACTAATTTGCTTTGCAACTATTAACTCTTCAGGTTCCTGTTTAACTTGCACACTCTTTCTTTCAGGTGTTTTTGTCATTTTCCCCCTACTCTTTGGTGATTCTGCTTCTGACTTGTGTGTGACTTCTCTTTACTTGGAATGTGCACCTTGTTCTACCTTCTCTTGCAGTTTCTGCTTTACTTCTGCACATGGCTTAACTGTTATTTCATCCTTTCTCTGTGTATGTGTTTCTGACTCATGTTTCTTCTTCACTTCTGTGCCTGTGGCAACACTCCTTTTCTTTCTACGTGTATCTGGCTCAATCTTTACCTCTTGTCTCTGTTTCTGCTCAATCTCTGCACCTGGTGCAACTGTTCTCTCCTCTCTCTTCATGGGCAAACCATGTAAATTTTCTGTGTTAGTATGTATGTCTTTCCAGTCTCTCAGTCTTGGAAAATATGCCACTCTCGCTAATCTAACTGTTTGTGGTGAACTTAAAATTTTTAGACAATCTTTATTATAACCAATAAAATGCATCTCACGGAAACGATTGTTTCTGTTCCTCTCATTTACAGACAATAACACATTTGCAAAGTGTCCAAAAATTCTCATGTGTTTGAAACTTGGTGCATAACCATACAGTTTACGAAAAGGAATATCATCCTACACCTGATCCCACAAACAATTCATTATTTAATTAGCTGTATGGACTGCTTTAGGCCAATAATTTTTTGAAAATTTCCCATCTTTGAATAAACATTCTTTCATTTCATTTATATACTCCATTCTTTTATCTGCAATTCCTTCCTCATTCTTGAGCTGACTCATTTCAATAACTTCAATCCCTTCTGACTGCACAAATTGTTTTAACTCATCTTTACACACTTCAGCTCCTCCATCAATGTACAAGGTTTCCAGTTGTGCATCAAAAACATTTTCAACCATTTTTAACCAACTTTTAAGCTTCTCAGTTGCCTCAGACAAATCTTTCAAGAAATAAATGAATCCAAATTTACTTAATCTTTCAACTATTAACATGGTAAATCTCGATTTCCCACCACTTTGTTGGTAAGGTCCTGCAACACTAATATGCCCTATTTGAAAAAGTCTCTCAGCTCTAATCTTGGATTTCTTATAAAACTTAATCGGTTCATATTTTACCTGATTACAGATCGCACAACTTAAATCAAAATAACATTTTTCAACTTCATGTTCTGGGCACAGATTCAAAGTTTTCTTTAAGACTTCCATGTCAGCATGTCCCATTATCCTATGAAGCAAATGTATGCATCTATCATGCTGAATTTCATTCTTAACACACAGTATTTGCACATTCTCATTGCTCTCTGTCTGGTTCAATCTTTCAAACATTAAGTACATTTTATTTTTCTTTACTCCTTTTCCAACCAAAAATCCTTGCTTGTCAAAAACATAACAGTAAATTCCTTTGAACTTTATATGATAATTATGGTCAGTCAGAGTCGCTACGCTCAACAGGTTGGTTTTCATTTCTGGTACATACAAAACTTTCTCCCAACATACATTAATACAGGGGATATAGCATGTTCCAAATTTATCAAACATTTGATAAGAACCATCCGCCATAGTTACCATGTTGCCCTGGGTGTATTGTACGTTGGTCATGTTGTTCAAACTATTGGTTATATGATGTGTAGCCCCTGAGTCCAAGATCCATCTGTCTCTTTTGATGTCATCCAGTTCCCCTGCAGCTGCAACCATTATTCTTGCTTCTTCTGCACGGCTTGGAACAGTTTCTCCATAATAGCCCCCTCTGCCTCTGTAGCTCCTCCAAGCTCCACGGACACGGCCACCTCCGGGTTGATCTCTTCTTTCAACACAATCACGAGCAAAATGTCCAATTTTATTACAGTTAAAACATCTCCGGCCAGTTGTAGCAGATCTGACTGTCGGTTGCACTTCATCGGCTTTGGTTACTGACTCCCCCACGCAAGAACTTTGCTCTCTTTCATAACGTTGCCGCTCATCTTCCTGCAAAATTCAACTGCACACCAGTTCCACTGTTAAATCTTGTGCTCTTACTGATTGTAGTGAATGAAATAAAAAGTCCCACTCAGAGCTTAATGATGCTAAAAGAATGTAAGCTCTGGATTCATTACTCAGCTCCACTCCCCGGGAACTGCATCCGACAAATAATTCTTTCATCAGCTTGAGGTGTGTACGAATGTCCCCTCCTGATTTAAGTTTAGCTCTGTAAAGCCGCTTTGTCCAAATTAACTTTGCCACAACGCTATCAGTAACATGTATTTCTTTCAAAGTATCCCAGATCTCCTTTGCAGTTTGTAAATTCCTTATGTGTAGAAGTTGGCCACCACTCAGGCACAATACAATGGTGGAAATAGCTTTCCAGTTCTTTTCGGGATCTGCTTCAGTGCCAGTTAATCAATTTTGCAAGCCTTCTCTTGCCAACAAATGCTGCATATATATGGACCATTCACTGTAATTGTCATCATTCAATTTGTCAAAACTCACTGTAGGGTGGTTGATAGAAGTAGCCATGTCTCAGCTCAGATTTCTTGTAGACCCCCGTAACCGAGTATCGCCCAGCTGAAAGATTACATACGAACCAATACAGCTTCTGGCAGTCTACCTTCTGGCACTTAATGGCTTTACAGTTTTAACACGTCCCGGCGTCAATCACCCACTTCACAACTTCTTAATGGGTCCAGCACGCTCCGCTTAACATCCTTCTCCAACTTCCAGCCGCGTTACATCACTCACCGCAAGCTGCAGTTTCTCCATCCATTCACACTGGATAGCCATAGCAAACCTCTTCCTTTGCTTCCGATCAGGCTGTTCCAGTTTCCATGCGCCGGCAGCTTCTCAAGTCAACTGGGTTGAACTTCACGGCTCCGGCAACAAGCTTACAGGTCTGCTTCTTGGTAAACCTCCGGCAACATGTCCATAAATCCATAAATCCACACATCTGACAGTTCAGGGCCCATAACCATTTTGTCAGAGTGAGACCCTCCGGTCTGGCACAGCGAACTTGAGGTTTCCAAAACACACAGACTCAATTACCACACAGCATTCTTCTTCGGTTTCAAAATGCCTGAAGCAGTGCACTTCTTTAGGGATAAGAAGGATATAATAATCAAAAGGTAACTGCTTTGTAAAAGGCAATAGCTAGTACAGGCAGTCTCTGAGCTACAAACATCCGACTTACAAATTACACCTAGGCCCCATCTACCCTGCCATATAAAAATCAGATTATCTGCTTTGAACTGGATTATATGAGTCTACCCTGCCATATAATTTGGTTCAAAGCAGATAATCTGAATTTTACATGGCAGTGTAGATGGATCCTTAGTTAAGAATGGGAGTGAGACAACAGGAAGTGAGATAAATCTACCCCTTGGAAGGAAAATTCACTCCTGGAAGAGTTATCATGGGGAAAAGGTATCTTCACTGAAGATTTGTCACCAAACCATATTTCCACAACAAGCCACATTTTTCAAAATCCAATCATCACAGGGATAGAAAGCGGGTGAAATCTTCTGAACATGGACACAGACAGCAAAACAAAACACACAGAGGTGTTAACCCTTCTCTATGCTACCCAAAGCTAAAATATAGGCATGTTTGGCTGGAGCTACCCTTAAAAAGTACCTGTTCCAACATAATAATAATTAAAAAGCCACAGTAAAAATCAGCAATCAGAAATATCCATGTACTAGATCAAAAACCAAAAGCAACACTGTAAAATCCTGGAACCTGGATTTTACAGAGGCTACCTGGAGCACTAGAAGCCTCTTGGGATGAAGGCCACGGGAAACGGGAGATCTGTCAAGGTAATACCTCAGTCTAAAACGATGCCTGATCTAAAGAGTCAACCCAGCGGGAGGCACTTAAAGCCGAGGAAACTGTTTCGTGACATGCCTCCAGGCTTTGAAGCCCTTGTTTCTTTTTCTTTTAATCTGCTTGACCTTCGCAGACTCTGCGATTCACTCCTGTTTTTCCACATCTGTCCTCTTCTATCCTCATTAAGGATCCCAGGTGTTAACTTTTCTGGAGAGCTATCACCGCTTGGTTCTGCAACATTCTCACGAGAATGTGTACTTTCACTTTCCAAGCCTTCCAAGCCTGCAGGAGTTTCTTCTACACTGACCTCAGAATCAACATTTTCATTAACATCAGGAAATACATTTTCATTAGCATCAGGAAATACATTTTCAGTAGCATTAGGAAATACATTTTCATTAGCATCAGGAAATACATTTTCAGTAGAATCAGGAAATACAATCAGAGAATCAGGTTCAGGTTCACACCCAGGCTGAACCCCAACAGACCCTACATCACAGTTTTTCACTTATTGCGGGAGGTCCTGGAACGTAACCCCCGCAATAAGTGAGGGAACACTGTATGCAGATAAAACTTCTATCAATCCATCACAGAGAACTTATGATTCATTCTGTTAACTTGGTGTTTGAAAGAACTATGATCTTAGAAAAGTAACAGCTAGATTCTATCTAACTGGGTAAAAGTGTGCTTATATCAAATGGGAATAAACTAGCCATCAAAATGGGAAGAGGGATGTAGTATTCATATAATTGCTATGTTTACCTATAAATCAAATGTTGTCCAGGTACATTTGCATTCACAATGAGGTTTGCTAACTTTCCAGAGCCCATTCTGCCTCTTAAAGTACTGCCATCCAAATAAATTTCTCTTTCAGCTGGTTTACCTGGCTCACCTGAATTGAACTGTGATCGACTTAAAATGCTCCTGTGGAATGGATTTTAGGAGAGTGAAGGCTTAGTTCCCTCACTCCATACCACCTCGTGTTAAAAAAAGATTCCCACCTGCCTTTATACAGAAGAATTTATTCAGAAGTATTTCTCAAAGCATTAGTACATGAAGTACAAATACTTTGAGAAATACTATTTCTAATTTTGCAGTATTTATAGATTTGAGAAGGACGAATAACTGTGTGAATGTACATAGCCCAACCCCTGATCTTCACACAGGGCCCTTCCACACAGCCATATAACCCAGAATATCAAGGCAGAAAATCACACAATATCTGCTTTGGACTGGAATATCTGAGAACACTGCCATATATCCCAGTTCAAAGCAGATGAGAGATTTTTTTTCAGCTGTGTGGAAGGGATCTGATTCAGCTCCACTAGCCTCACTCATCTAAAGTTTTTTTTAGTACCTGATTCTTCCCATAGTCCTCTTATTACTAGTTGAATATTTATATCCCAACTTGTATCATGAGATCTTTGTGCAAATTACAATAAAGCCCCCCCCCCCCTCCCGCTCCGGCTACATGCCTGATTCTAAGTATCTTCCTAATACTACATCCACTGTCAACCCTATACGAGAATTCCACTTTTTCTATCTTGACCTATGTGTCTCATCTTTCACACCTTCCATATATATTTACTGCTGTAGAAATAAACACAACAACCTGTTTTTCCTTTATTCCCTCTTTTCACCTACAGATCTCTGTTTTTTCAAGTCCTGAAGTTCAGTGCACTCAAAAAGATCAGTTACCTGCTTCCATTGCTATGGAGATTCCTCTGAAGCCTACTGGTAGCTAAGTGAGCAAGTCATCTTTAGCCTATTGGCTGAAATTGGTCTGTGATGTCACAAACAGTAGCATGAGCTGCAAAGGTAGCATGAACCTCAGGGATTGTTGAGTTCTAGTGATGTCAAGAATATATAGATATCAAGGACTTCACTATCTGTCAGGTTTTACAATGTATTGTAATGTAATATATAGCTGAGTCATCCACTGCTAATGGGTTTCTATTGGAAATGCTGAGTCATGCATTAACTGTATATAGAATTTCATTTGGGGAATGTGTTCTGGCCTAGTCCAGGTGATTGTGAATGATGCAATCCTGGGTTTGAGTTAAGTTAATGAGTTGGGAACTAATCAGAGATTGCTATGTGTAATTGTATAGAATTGTATATAAGGAAGTCATGTACAGTGTGTATTTCTCCCCTTGTGCTGTGATGTTGTTCGTCGAAGGCTATATCTAACTGATTAAAAGAACCTGTCTGCTAAGACAAGATATAACTGTATGTTGTGGTAACTTTGTAATGTCATCTAGACTGGGGGAAAGACAATGGTAAAACGGGCATGTGCTCAAGTGTCTGTAAAAGGTTCCAGAGTGACTGCAGGCTGTGGAAGCAGTTGACTGAAAATACTGTGCAGGAAGAAGCTACTGGAAAGCGCTGAAGTCGTGCAACTGATCTGCTGCTGAATTGTGAAGTTAATCTCAACACTATCCCAGGTTAAGTTTTGGATCTTAGAAAGAAGATGAAGCAAACAACAATAAGAAAAAAAGAAAGTAGGAACCTAATTGCATAATTATAATCTTTCACTCAGTAAATGCATTTTTGGATCCTCTCTTAGAAGACATCTTTATTGCAAAGACAGAAATGCCTTTCTGTCTTTGTGGCTAGGCTATTATGATGCCTCTGTGGAGCAGTATCCATCTAAGTCAGAACTTCTACAGAATGTCTTTATTTGACTTGTGTCCAATGCGAATTGGCATGAGCAAATCAGTGGTCATATGTGTATTCCTGGCAGGTCAATGCATTAGTTCACATCAAACTATCTTGGAGGAAAATTGCTTCATATGAATTTCCACACAATTTTATATCAGCTCGGTTCTGTTATATTCAGAAGCCAAATTGACCTCAATTACAAACAGCAACTCCTTGATGGATAGTTTAGATTCCTGAAAATCCTTTCCATTGGATCTGCCTTTGGCTCTTTCTTTTGTGGGAAGCTAGCACATTGTTGCTTAAGCATTCAGCTGGTTGCCTAATTCTAGATTTCCAGAATCAACCAACAGACAAATCTGAATTAGATGCTTAACAAGGCTTCCTTTAACATTATGATTCTATCAATAAATTATTAAATAGCAGGACATTTGGATGGAAAAGAACGGACCTTTTCTTAAAAAGCTATTTTCATGTCATGTTGGCTTACCCTACTTTGTCCTACATGTTTGAAAGATTTATTGTATTTCTGCAAAATTTATGATCTTGGAGCTTGCTGATACCTCCTCTGCAAAGAAGTTACTCTTTTGGATTACTCAACAATTTACACTCCAGGAATTAAGTTTGCACTTAGTTTATAGAATAGGAGAAATATATTATGACACAAGGTAGTTTATTTTAAATCCCTTTCCTGGCATTTATTTGGCATGACTGTATGCTACCCAGTAAGGACATTGTTGCAGTGGCATTCTTTTAATCCTTTAAAATACGAGGGTTGAATGAAAAGTAATGCCTCGGCCTTCATTACTTGGGTTTGGATGGGAATATTTTAATAAATCAAACACGGAAATAATCCTTAGAATGTCCCCTTTAACTACCAGTATTCACTTTTCCACATAATCACCAGACAATTGGATACATTTCTACCAACAATGAACAAGTTTTCTGAAGCCGTCACGGAAGAAGTTGACTGTTTCCGCAACCCATCATGCACAGATCTTCCTATAGCCAAGCAAAGCAATAATGTGACCCACACATTCTTGTGAAATGCTGATTATGCTTGAAATTTCTCTCTGAGTGATACGACGATTGTCCTGAATCAATCTGTCAACCTTTTGCTTGTGAAACTCCGTGGTTGCTGTCACAGGACGTCCAACTCTTTGTTTGTTACACAAGTCAGATGTTCCCACCTCTTTAATCTTACTTGCCCAATGACACACAATACTCACATCAACACAGTAACCATAAACAGCCTGCATTCTCTGATAAATCTCCTTTGGGGTGACACCTTCTGCTGTCAAGAATTCAATGACTGCCCGTTGCTTAAGTCGCATTGACCGACCATCTGCACAGGGTTCCATAGTTTGCACTTTAGCAACACAGCCATTCAATGCTAAGGCTTCTTGCCAAAATGGAATTGTAGAGGAGAGTCTACTGAACAAGCCCGTACTGGCCACATACCAGTACTGCCATCTGTTGAGGAGTTACGAAGGAGGAGGCATTACTTTTCATTCAACCCTGTATAGCACCACTACCTATGAGACTAGTTCATAGCATGGATTAATACTTTTTCATAGCCACTATAACTTCCTGAGCCAGCTGCCATGACCCCAAGTTTCTTTCTAGACAGGATCATACCTGGGCATTTGTCAAGTTAGGAATGAGCCCACTTGGCCACATTATGCACTGTTTTACTTTGATGTTCTGCATATCAATGATGCTGGAAAGAGCTTCAAATTGATTATGTAGCTCCAAACTTACAGAATGATTCCTGGTCCTTCTACTTCTGTGTATAACTTTCCTCCAAGTATCTACCTCCTGTGTTTGGTGAGTGACCTCCTCCTCAGAGAAATATGCTATGTGATTCAATCTCCCCTACTGGGTCCAAGACAACCTTGGAGTGTGGACACATGGTCTTCAGGGCACTGGACCTTCTCCTCCAAGAGAATAACTAATTTGTACTTGCACCAGTATAGCTACCTACATCCTTGGACAGGAGCACAAACATTTAACAGTTGCTACAGGTGATTGCGTGAGGTCTCTCACCATTCATTTTTACCAGAATTAAGTAGAGAATGGAATAGGAATCTGGGCCTCTCCCACCAAAAACCTACCTGTTTGCCTTATTTCTGTATGCCTTGCTCCAAGAATTGAAATAATAAATTTTACTTGTTACCTTTTGCTCCTCGTGGCTTGATGCGGGGTACAACATAGTTAAAATACATAGATGAAAGAATAATAAAAATACACATATAAAAACACAGAACAAAGATTAAAATACTAAAACTAATAGTTTAAAATTGACTGCTTAGGTCTGCAGAGATGGGTTTTTAATTGTGTTTTAAATTCTGGCAGCTCATTTAGCTGTCAAATCTCTTTTGGGAGGTCATTCCACAGCTTAAGGGCAGCTGATGAAATGATGCTCTGGGAGGCAGTTGCCAGTCGAGTTCTGGCTGGTTGAAATAAACGTCCTCCAGAGGACTGAAGTATACCCATTACAACACTTATGCTTGATTATATTTTGTGATAATCTTGTCCTAGTATCCCTAAACCTCCATAATTCCCAGACATTCTACCAACCTTCCTAGAAAATAAAATATCATCATGCCCATGTCTCTTATACAGTGTAACATCAAGTCAATTTCTCTCTGTATATTGGGGCCATAGTCCAGGCCTTCACAACATTCACCCTGTAGGCTGGATGAGGCCTGTAAAGGTTTTCCCTGTGGTCCATGGAGGCACTAAGTTGAAGGTTTTTAGAGGAAGGTGAGAATTCAGCTGCTGCATGGGGAATTTGGTCACCTCAAGTTTGCTGCGGAGCTCCCTGCTGCAGATGACGACGCTGCCCAGGGGCGGCTCAACCCATTACGCAAAGTAAGCATTTGCAGTAGAGTTGATTTTTCCCAGGGGTGCTCTTGAGGCGCTCTTGGGGGAAAATAGACCTTGACATATACGAGTTGTAGTTACTGAGATGTATAGTTCACCTACAGTCAAAGAGCATTCTGAACTCCACCAATGATGGAATTGAACCAAATATGGCACACAGAACTCCCACGACGAACAGAAAATTTATATCAGTTATTGGTTGGGGGGGGGGGGGCAAAATACTGTTTACTTACCGTTGAAAATTATCTAGGGCCGCCTCTGACGCTGCCATTAACCCAAACTTCACCTGAATAAAAAGTCAGTTGAGAAGGTGAAGGAAATAGTTTTGCTGCATATCTGTGCCAAGTTCCTAAGACCAAAAAATGTAAAAGTAAATCCCAAGCTGCTGAGAAAGTCTTCACAATGGTAGACCTTTCCAATTTCTGAAGCTCATCCTAGCATGACAACTTATATTACTGGACGTTTGTGACATCACAGACCCACCTACAACCAATGGCTAAAGAGGTCATCCTCACTTGGTGACAGTAGGCTTCAAGCTAAGCATTAGGGGTGTGTGAAAGGGCAGAAATCCATTCTGGTTTTGTTCTTTATTTGGGTCCCCTCCAACCCCCCATATTCAGGGAGATTAGGAGGGGGGCTGTTTGGGTTTGTAATTTGGGATCCAGTGTTCCATTCTTCTTCCCAAAACATAACCGGAAGCCTTCAAAACGAAAACAGAACGGATTTCTGCAGTTTTGCACATTCCTATTAAGAACTATAGCAACAGGTGAAGTGAACTGATACAGAAAAAGACTGCAGAATATTACAAGTGGGGGTGGGGAGAGAAGCGAAGAGGGGACTAAAGAAAGGTCACATCTACACTGGCCATTTAATGCAGTGGTTTTACTGTGCAGATGATTCCATAGAACACTCTGGAGGTATTTGTAGGTTTTTTTTGGGCTATATGGCCATGTTCTAGAGCAGTGATGGGCAACCTTTTGAGCGTGGCATGTCAAAATTCACCAAAAAACCGAACATAATTCAGGTGGTGTGTCACTTCCAGAAAAAAAATGCAATTTTGCAATATTTAGTTTAAATAACAAAAAATATAATTGTAATATATAGCTATATTTAGTAAACCAAAACCTAATTATATAACTTACCTGCTCAGTGACTTCTGTGTTCATCCATCAGTCAGTTTCTTTTGTTGGTCTTGATATTGTGTAACTTACTAAGATAACTGAGGGGAGGGGGGAATACTTGAACTAACCTGCCTATTAGTAACTTTTTGTTGCTGAATTTCATTGGCTAAATCTTCAATTGAAGGTTGGTATTTTGTACACTTCAAGCCCAAGCAAGCACTACTAACTTCATCTGTCAGTTGGTTTCTTTTGTTGGTTTTGATATTATTTAATGCTGAGAACAAGGTCTCACAAAAGTACGTAGAGGGAAAAAATGTGAGTAAAGCCATTGCTATATTTTTCAGGGTGCTAAAAGTGTCTGGGGGTGAGAAGGATGGGATATAAACGTCTTAAGTACTGACACGCATGTCATAGGTTCGCCATCAGGGTTCTAGAGGCATTCTCTCCTGACGTTTCACCTGCATCTATGGCAAGCATCCTCAGAGTTATTGAGGTTTGTTGGAACTGGGAAAATGGGTTTATATATCTGAGGAATGACCAGGGTGGGACAAAGAACTCTTGTCTGTTGGAGCCAGGTGTGAATGTTTCAACTGACCACCTTGATTAGCATTTGCTGGCCTGGCAGTTGTTTGGTGTGGCTTGTTAGTGCCTGGGGCAATCTTTTGTTGAGAGGTGATTAGATGTCCCTGATTGTTTCCTCTCTGTTGTCTTGCTGTTGTAATTTTAGAGTTTTTTAATACTGGTTGCCAGATTTTGTTCATTTTCATGGTTTCCTCCTTTCTGTTGAAATTCCACATGCTTGTGGATTTCAATGTCTTCTCTGTGTAATCTGACATGGTGGTTGTTAGAGTGGTCCAGCATTTCTGTTTTTCTCTAGTTTCTGATACAAAACATATGGGTGGCATATGTTTTGTATCAGAAACTAGAGCTGATGTCGTCTATCCAATACAATATTCTGAATCAGCACCCCAAATAACCAAACCAAATCTAAAGTTGACCAAAAACTGAACCCTTTTGGTGCTAATGTTGGAGAGTGGTCCCAGGTCAAAGTGGTCCCTGCTCAAAAAAAGCTTGGGAACCATTGATATACAGAGGAAAAATGACTTGATGTTACACAAGAGACACAAGGACATAGTGGTATATTATTTCCCTGGAAGATTAGTATCCCCGAGCATTGTGGAGGTTCAGGGATACTAAGCCAAGTTTACCACATAAGACCGTCAAGCACAGGTCTTTTAAGTGACAATGAGTACACTGAGTAGAGTTTAAAGCAGGTGGTGAGAGAGACAGTTCACGTTTTAAGTTTCCTGAGTTACTTTTTGTCCTTCTGTAACTGAATCAACCACAGTATAGAATGGGTGGGGCATTTAGCATTACATCTGGTTTTCATCCAAGCCATGGAATTTCCCAGACATGTATCTTCTGTAAACCTGTGAGTAAATGGATTTACATCAAATTGTAACCTGAATTTTAAAGGAACTATCCAAAGTGCTGAAACAATTGTGTAGCAGGGGTTTGGTATCCTGTAAACTCACTTTGAAGTTCAGGTTAGTGAAAACGGATGAACTTCTTAAATGAGAGGCAGTTTTGGAGTCTGAAAGTGGCAGATATCCACCGCCAGAAACTGTCAGTTGATGGACCTGGCACAAGCTGCTGGATGTTGATAGACATTTGCACCAGGAAGCCAAAAGATTTAACAAGAATAGAGGAAGGCCAGCAGGTGGCAGCTTGATAGATATTTCTGGGATGAAGCCAAGGCACAGATGTGAATGGAAAGATGTGTTACAGTAAGTCGTAGCAGGATCAAGTGTGTGTTAAAGAAAAACCTTATGATGTTTATTATGTGCAGCTGGTAATGTAGATCAGCCAGCATGTTTGGGCCACATATTTGTTCAGATCCCCAAGGCTGACAAAGTATTGCTTAGACAGGGGTCCTCAAACATTTTAACCCAAGGGTCAGTTCACGGTCCCACAGACTGTTAGGGGGCTGGACTATAGTTTGGGGGTATAACTGTTACCCCCCCCCCCCCCCCAAACTATAGTCCAGCCCCCTAACAGTCTGCGGGACCGTGAACTGACCCTTGGGTTAAAACGTTTGAGGACCCCTGTCTAAGCAATACTTTGTCAGCTCTGGGGATATGAACAAATATAGAGACAGTCCCCAACTTATAAACAACCGACTTACAAATGTCTCATAGTTTAGAACAGGGCTGAGACAATAGGAAGTGAGAAAAATCTACCCCTAGGAAGGGAAATTCACACCTGAAAGAGTTATCATGAGGCGGGTGGCACGGAAATGTCTCCAGTGAAGCTTTCTCGCCAATGGTTGTTTCCACATTTTTCAAAATCCAATTATCACAGAGACAGAAAGTGAGGTGAAATCTTCTGAACAGGGGCATAGAGAGCAAAACAAACACAACAGAGCTGTCAAGGTTCTGTCGTCTCCCATGCTTTTCAACATCTACATGAAACCGCTGGGTGAGGTCATCCGGAGTTTTGGAGTTGGTTGCCATCTCTATGCAGATGACACACAACTCTACTACTCTTTTCCACCTAACTCCAAGGAAGCCCCTTGGGTGCTGGACGAGTGTCTGAATGAGGATGAACAAGCTGAAGATCAATCCCGACAAGATAGAGGTCCTCCTGGTCGGTCGTAAACCGGATCAGGGTATAGGGTGGCAACCTGCGCTGGACGGGGTTACACTCCCCCTGAAGTCACAGGCCCACAGTTTGGGTGTCCTCCTGGACTCATCACTGTCGCTTGAAGCTCGTGTGCCAACTGCGACCGTACCTCGTGAAGGCGGATCTGGCCAGGGTGGTCCACGCCTTAGTCACTTCCAGGTTAGACTACTGTAATGCACGCTACGTGGGGCTGCCCTTGAAAATGGCCTGGAAATTTCAATTGGTCCAACGGGCGGCGGCCAGGTTGTTTACTGGTGCTCCTTACAGGGAGAGGTCAACCCTCCTGTTTAAGGAGCTCCACTGGCTGCCTTTCATTTTCCGGTCCCAATTCCAGGTGTTTACCTACAAAGCACTAAATGGTTTGGGACCCACCTACCTGCGTGACCGCATCTCTGTGTACGAATCCACACGATCTCTTCGTTCATCTGGCATATTGGGTATTTGGGATTTGAAAATATGAGATATTTACATTACGATTCATAACAGTAGCAAAATTACAGTTACGAAGTAGCAATGAAAATGTTATGGTTGGGGGTCACCACAACGTGAGGAACTGTACTAAGGGGTCGCGGCATTAGGAAGGTTGAGAACCACTGTCCTAAAGACTGCCAGAGTTGGGGCATGTCTGATGCAGGGGCGGCTCGTCCATTACTCGAAGTAAGCGGTCGCAGAACACTTTTTTTTGCCAGGGGCGCAAGAGGGCCTCTGTAAATGTCCCTTGACCACCACTTGAGGAGTGCCCCATCAGCTCACAACAGCCCTAGCAGTCCGGGGGGAGCCTCGCCTTTCTTGCCTCGCTGCCGGGCGATCCTCTTCCCAAAGGGGCCAGGCCCTTGAGCCTCGCCTAGCCCCTCTCGTTCCTGCATCACCCGGCCACTGGGTGCGCGAGCAGAGCCGGCGCTCAATTGTTCTCCGCATTCGATCCCTTCCCCATGACCAGCTCCCTTTCCCGATCCCCCGGCGCTCCTCCCGCCTCCTCTCCTCTCCCCAATCCACAGGTGGGCCAAGGGGTGGAGCCGCCACGTCTGGCCTGCTTTGGGTCCAGAGGTGTGTCTGAAGACCCCAGCGTGCACACCAAAGGTCGCCTCTTCTCCTGACTTTCTCTTCAGCCATTGGGACCAAGAGAGAGAGAGAGAAAGAGAGAGAGAGAAAGAGAGCCCTTCCGGCTGGAGGTATCTCCCACCTCTGCTCCCTCCTTTGTTTTTGCGCCACCTCTCTCTTTCTCTCTTGGTCTCAATGGCTGAGGAGAAAGTCAGGAGAAGAGGTGACTTTTGGTGCACATGCCGGGATCTTCAGGCATGTCTCCGGACCCAAAATGGGCCAGGCAAGGGAGCAAGTGCGGTAAGTGTGACGTGCTGGCTGATACCCAAACAAGGGATGACCTGGAGAGGCAGAGACATCTCCAACTCATCCCTTGTTTGAGTATCAGCCAGCACGTCAACGACTTAAATCACGAAATAGTTTTCTTAGATCTACAGAGACACTCGCTGGAACACCTCAGCAAGCGAGAGTCCAAAAGTGGCAGGCCCAAACCCAGCACATCAATTTGTGGGTGATACCAAATGAGAGACTCCACCCTGGGCACACAGAAGACTGGGCGACTTGGAAGGCGCTGAACAGACTGCGCTCTGGCACCACGAGATGCAGAGCCAACTTTAAGAAATGGGGCCACAAAGTGGAATCCATGGCATGTGAGTGCGGAAAAGAACAAACCACTGACCACCTGCTGCAATGCACCCTGAGCCCTGCCACATGCACAATGGAGGACCTCCTTGCAGCAACACCAGAAGCACTCCAAGTGGCCAGATACTGGTCAAAGGACATTTAATCAACTACCAAGTTTGCAAAATCTGTTTTTTTAATCTGCTTCTTTGTTTTGTTCTGTTAGAAATGTAATACAATGGTATGGTTGCTGATGACGCGATAAATAAATAGTTCACCTACAATCAAAGAGCATTCTGAACTCCACCAATGATGGAACTGAACCAAATATGGCACACAGAACTCCCACAACGAACAGAATATATATATATATATATATATATATATATATATATATATATATATATATATATATATATATCTCAATGATTGATTTGGGGGGGGGGGGTGCCAAAATACTTTTTGCTTACCATTGAAAATTACTTAGGGCCGCCTCTGGGGTCACCACAACGTGAGGAACTGTACTAAGGGGTCACGACATTAGGAAGGTTGAGAACCACTGTCAGAGTTGGGGCATGTCTGATGTCCTTGGGAAGTGAGTTCCAGTGTTGGGGGGCCACCACCGAGAAGGCCAGAGTATCCTTAGCACTACGAAGAAGGAAAACAATGCAGAGGCAGAAAGCTCCCTCTTCGGTGCTTAAGATGTCTGCTTCTATGGCTAGTTCATTCATAGGAAAGCGCCACTTGTATGGCTGCTGGGTCGCTGTTCTGTCTGAAGCTGGAAGCAGAGAAGCGCCGCCTCTGCTCCTCCTCCTCTCTCCCTGCTAGGCCCGGCCTTGGCCAGAAGGCGTCGCCCTCTCTCCGAGGGCTGCCTGGGCTCTGGAGGGAGGAGAGACGAGGGGAGAGGAGGAGGAGGAGCAGGAGCAGCAGCAGCCACAGCGGCATCCCCGCCGCCAGCAGGGGCCGGAATCGTTTCCTGGGGAAAGCGCAGCAGGCTGGGAAAGCGTTTCCGGAGGCTGAGGAAGAGGAGGAGGAGAGGGAGAAGAGGGGAGCCCGGCTCGGCGGATGAGGTGAGTCCTTTCTCTGCGGTGCTTTCCCCCTCTCTGTCTCTTGGCTCCTGCAGAGCTGCCGGCTTGGGCCACATCTGCAGCGCCGGGCGACGTGGCCACCGCAGCGGAGGAGGCAGAGAGGGAGGAGGAGGAGGAGGATGGAGCCAGGCAGGGAGGGAGAGACCTGCGGGAATGGAAAGGAAAGGCAAGGGAGGCGCAGGGGGGAGGCAACAACAACAACAACAATAATCGCAGTATGGCTTCCCCGTGGCAGCACCTGGGCCCAGGTCTCAAGCAAAGGCCTCTCAGGTAACGGGTAGGAAGGATGGAGCACAGGCCAAAGGAAGGCAGGGTTGTGCCTGGCTTCCCTGCTTTGTGCCTTCTTCCTCTTTGGGGGCCTCTTCCTGGTGGGCTGCCTGCCTGCCTCTCACGCCCAGTGGCACACAGGTAGCCTCCACATGGCCTTCCAGGCAGGCCCTCTATCCCAGGAGCTGATCCCAGGTTTTTTGCTTTGAACTGGATTATATGTGTCCAAACTGCCAGATAATCTGGGATAAACAGAAATCCTGGGGTCAATCAGATCCTGGGCTCTTCCTAACAGGCTCTATAACCCGGGATCTGAACCTAGGTTTCCTGCTTTGAACTGGATTATGTGAGTACACATTGTCAGATAATCTGGGATAAACACAAAACATGGGATCAGTCAGATCCTGGGCTCTTCCTAACAGGCTCTATAACTCGGGATCTGAACCTAGGTTTTCTGCTTTGAACTGGATTATATGAGTTCACACTGCCAGATAATCTGGGATAAACAGAAAATCTGGGATCAATCAGATTATGGGCTCTTCCAGGCTCTATATCCCGGGATCTGATCCCAGATTTTCTGTTTATCCCAGATTATCTGGCAGTGTGAACTCTTCTAGGCAGGCTCTATATCCCGGGAACGGATCCCAGGTTTTCTGCTTTAAACTGAATTATATGAGTACACACTGCCAGATAATCTGGGATAAGCAAAACCTGGGATCAGATCCTGGGATATAGGGGGCTCTTCCAGCCAGGCTCTATATCCCAAGATCTGATCCCAAACTGGATTATATGAGTCCACACTGCCAGATAATCTGGGATAAACAGAAAACCTAGGATCTGATCCTGGGATATAGGGCCTGTCTGGAAGTTCCCCGAGGCCCCTTCCACACATTGAACTGGATTATATGGCAATGTGGACTCAGATAACCCAGTTCAAAGCAGATATTGTGGATGACTTGCCTTGCTGTTCTAAGTTATATGACTGTGTGGAAGGGCCCTTGGTTTGTAGGCCCATTCCTGGGGTTATTTGGGGCACCGATTGGAAAACTGCATGCGAAAGACCACTTCAGTTCTAGTTTCTTAAATAGACTGATCATGGGCAAGTAGATGATGGTTGGTAGATATGTTGGACCTTATCACATTGGGATATAATCTGTTTACATCAGTATGCATCCCATATTTTTTAGGAATGGATGCATACTGTATTGAGACGGGATGCGTACACTACTCATCACACCTGATTGTTATGATTCTTATGATTTGAAAATACTGTGATTTGACACATCACGCCACCGAAGGCTGATTCCTCCCTTTCCATTCAAAACACCCTCTATATCACTCTTATGACCTTTTAAAAAGTTTTTTCTTTTTAATTTTGTATTTAATATATTTTTAATTCTTAACTCAGACTAATGCCAATTTCAGCATAGTACAAACAATTCACTCATTCACTCAATTTTCTCAACATTGCCGAGAGAGGGGAGGGAGAGGAGTAATATTGTTAGATATTCATGGAAGATAAACATGGAGTCGACAAAAATATTTTTTCTAAGATTGCACAGTGATATAGTCTTGAAGTCCCAAACTACTTCTATTTAAAGTTCAATTAAATCTTAATATTCTGTTATGCATACAGCTGCAATGAAGGAAAGAACTTGCAAAACATAAAAATATATATATAATGAGATAAAACGGCAGTGGTTTCAGCAATCCTGGAGATCTTTCCCCTTTGACATCCATCTCGTGGGACTGAGAGCAGGGGACGAGAGACAGGGCCTTCTCAGTGGTGGCCCCTCAACTGTGGAACGCCCTGGCTAGAGATATAAGATTGGCTCCCTTCCTCCTGACTTTTCGAAGAAAGGTGAAAACCTGGCTTTTTGAGCAGGCCTTCCCAAATATGGCATAGTTATACGAAATCATGGAACTACTTGATGGCACAATTGAATAATGACTTGAAATGGAGACGCTCGCGATAATGTTTTAAGGCTTTGTACGGTTTTATGTTTTTATATTGTACTAGCTGTCCCCTGCCACGTGTTGCTGTGGCCCAGTCTGGTGATCTGTAAAATAAAGTAATGAGGATGTGTTGGTTTCTAATATATGTAATTTCCAGATGCTTTTGGGTTAAAAGTATTTCTTGTTGTTTCTTTGTCAGTGTTGATGTGGAGATTGTCTGGTTTGCCTACTCTGGAACATGCAACATATAACTGTCTTTCTTTAGGGTCCCTTTCAAATCTATGATACTATATCTGTGTATGTGTGAATCATTTCTATCTATATCTATGGCTGGATGGCTCTTTTTTGGGAAGGCTTTGATTATGTGTTCTTGCCCTGGTGAAGGGAGTTGGACTGGATGTCCTTAAGTATTTTCTGTTGCTCATGAGGGTTCTGTGTGGGAAGTTTGCCCAATTCTGTTGTTGTTGGGGTTCAGAATGCTCTTTGATTGTAGGTGAACTATAAATCCCAGTAACTACAGCTCCCAAATGTCTAGGTCTATTTCCCCCAAACTCCATCTGTGTTCATATTTGGGCATATGGAATATTTATGCCAAGTTTGGTCCAGATCCATCATTGTTTGAGTTCACAGTGCTCTCTGGATGTAGGTGAACTGCAACTCCCAAACTCAAGGTCAATGCCCACCAAACCCTTCCAGTATTTTCTGGTTGTGGGAATCCTATGTGTCAAGTTTGGTTCAATCCCATTGTTGGTGGAGCTCAGAATGCTCTTTGATTGTAGGTTAACTATAAACCTCAGCAACTATAATTCCCAGATGGCAAAACCAATTTTTGAGTTATGGTCACTCCTTGGGTTAGTGGGTGTCTTGTGACCAAATTTGGTGGCAATTCGTCCAGTGGTTTTTGAGTATGTTAATCCCACAAATGAACATTACATTGTATTGTCGAAGGCTTTCATGGCTGGAATCACTAGGTTCTTGTAAGTTTTTTTGGGCTATAGGGCCATGTTCTAGAGGCATTTCTCCTGACGTTTCGCCTGCATCTGAGGATGCTTGCCATAGATGCAGGCGAAACGTCAGGAGAAATGCCTCTAGAAAATGGCCCTATAGCCCGAAAAAACCTACAAGAACCTAGTGAACATTACATTTTTATTTATATAGATGTTAATGTTTTTAATAGTATTTTATGATTGTTTTGCTTGTTACAATTGTTGAGGCATCTGATTGTTGCCAATTGTGAACCGCTCCAAGTCACCTCTGGGCTGAGAGGGGCGGTATATAAATATGGCAAATAAATAAATAAATGGTGCATTTGGCTTGAATAAATATTGGTACATCCAGAAACAGAGCTAATATTTGAGTCACCAAAACATGTGTAGGCCATTATTATTATTATTATTATTATTATTATTATTAGTATTTCTATACCACTTTTCTCACCCCTAGGGGGACTCATTATATTATTATGATTATTATTATGATGATGATTATTGCATCCTATAGTTTTGTAGGCATAGTAAGGGAGTCACAAATGAAAAATGCTGAAGGTGTGAAAGAAGGAAAAGGACTCTGCATTCAAAGAAAAAAGAGGAAATGACAAGCTGTTGTCACTCAGCCAGGGGCCTGCTCAGTTGCGAGTCTCCGGTGCCCTGTAATCCCTTTGGCATCTCAGAGGGAAAGTGTCTTGTCAGCTGTGCGTCAAGGGACACAGGGATCTTGCAGAGACTGCAAAACATAGATGGAGTTGAGATTTGGGCAGCAAGGCGATTGTGAAAGGAAGCGACTTCATGAAGACACAATAGCTGTCTGTCTTGCAGCCATCATCAAAGCTATTTTCGGTTCCTTTTAATAAGGAAAGAATAGAGTTGCCTGTAGACTGTGTGGCTATAAGGAGAGAACAAGGCAGTAAATAATCTACCACGCCTACTTCCAAATCTGCTTATTTCAAAGCCACATTTATGTACCACTCAATAACAGATGTTCTCTGGGGAAATAAAGAAATTTCTTATCCTGGAAAGGATCTCCTTAGAAACCAACAGCTCACAGTTTCTGCATTTTTCCTCAAATATTCTCTGGCAACTTCAGGATTCTCCACTAGATGTAATGTATCTTGAATTGCGAAGATAGGTTTGTTTTCTTCCAGGCCTTGTATCATGGAGCTACACAACACTTACTGGTTCTAGGTAATGTTCCTTACTGATAATTACCATTATGTAATGTTGAAAAACTAATACACAATCTTATGCTTGTCTACTCAAAAATAAGCCCTGTTCAGTTAAATGCATCTTACTACCAGGAAAATATGAGGCTGCAGTATAAAGATTTAGTTTAAGCTCATGTCAATGAGGAAATTTAATTAACAATTAATATTAATTAACAATTAATTAATATTAATTAACAATTAATTAATATTAATTAACAATTAATTCATATTAATTGACAATTAATTCATATTAATTAACAATTAATTCATATTATTAACAAAACAGATTATTTTTCAGTGTAACCTCTTCAAATCTGATTATGTGGCATCATAATAGAGACATAACCAAACAGGAAATAATATCAGGTGCTTGTTGTAGGCTGCACTTCAGAGGAAGGAATTGGCAGATCACCTCTGAGTATTACTTGCCTAAGAAAGCGCTATGAAATTCATGTGGTCATCATAAGTTTGACAGGTGGCTTGAAGGCACATATATGCACAAACATTGGAATTTATTGTTTTTACTTTTTCTAAAATCTTAAATGCATCTTACCGTTAATGCATCTCATGTTAAAGAGTCTTAATATATAGTTTCTACTTAAATTGTTTAGGTTACGTTGGATGCTATATATTATTTAGAGTATTATTTGCACTTTTGTGGAGACTACTTCTAGGTATTCCTTGCCTGATAAAGCCCAATTAAATTCATGAGGTTGTCATACGTGGGACAAAGTGAAGGCTTGTAGATACACAATTCTGAGAAGACATGGATGGCATTGAACATTAATGAATCCTGTACTCGCAAGAATCCTGTACTCGCAGAACTCTTTTTGCTACTAAAGAAAATAGTTACCTCTATGGAAACTGTTTCATAGTGTGTTCCATAATAATTTAGTGTTTTCATTCAACAGTTGGCCCTCACATTTGCGACTTTTGACTTTTGCAGATTTGATTATTAAAATGTTCTCTTTAGGAATCACTAGGTTCTCCAGAAGTTGATCACAATCATGATCACAGAGCCATATATGTGCCTTCAAGGATAGGTGATTCCACCTGAACATTAGGAAGAACTTCCTGATTGTAAGAACTGTTCAGCAGTGGAACTCTCTGAGTGTGATGGAAGCTCCTTCCTTGGAAGCTTTTTAACAGAAGCTGGATGATCAGGGGTATTTTGATTGTGCTTTTCCTGCATGGCAGAGGGACTAGATGACCCATGAAGTCCCCTCCAATTCTGTGATTCTATGATGGAGGACCTGAGATTCCTAGGATGCAGATATCTCTAGTTCCCCAGGATTCTGTTCCCATAGTCGCTAGCCAGATTCCTGTTAGGAAGATCAGAAGCTAGAGATCAATATAATAGCCCTCTTCCAGTTTTGCTCTGCAGCAGTTAGTATTCAGATGGAAATCTATCTTCATGTCGCCATCAATAACCTTATCTCCCACGAATCAACATGTCAGTAGTCCAGCATCGTTCATGACTTGATGGTAGCTGTCGTACAGTTTTGGCTTTAGTTTTAATTTCTAGATCTTGATATACACACCCCTGATGGTATGAAAGGCCAACACAGGATATTTTCAATGTTTTTTTTAAAAAGAACAATCTAGTGGGGCACCATCCCATTGAAATAATTGGGAATTACTTATGTGCCTTTGATGCTATGCAAGTATGCATGGTATTCTAGCCCAGGGCCTTAATTCCAAACGCCGTTTACTTGGACAGTTAAAGGAAAATGGTGTGCCGTTATGCAACTTCCTTTGGAATCTTTTAATTGTAGCACATTTCTTGGGAACATATTCCAGAAAGGAAGCTGTGTTACTCTGTTAACAGATTCTTGGACTGGCATCTGCCCAGTTTATTTTGTACCTCTGTTGGAGTGGGAACAATGTTTTGCAGAGTGGAACAGCTTGTTTCAGACTTCTAAAGCCCTCTCGTACGTATAACCAGGGCAACATCTTTCCAGTTATTACTGGATTTCATTCCTCATCTGCCCTAACCATCCTGACTATTGGTGAGGCATGGAAGAAGTAGTCATTTATCGGCATCTGAAGGCCCAAAGATTGCCCACTTTGGATATTTCACACTCCAGCCTTGGCGTAAACTAGCGTCATCCACTATTGTATGATTCTCTTTCGATCCAGTTAGTTATTACTGAGTTGACCTTTGCTTATTTTTTCCTCTGGGTGTCCTCCATTGTATATTTTTCTTACATGATTTGATAATGCATGCTAAGATGTTACTTAGGTGAATGTTGGATTTATTATTTTCTTTGCAGTTTTCTATGTCTTTTGCTTAAATGGCAGGCTGTAATGAATAACTTAATTTATTGGAGTTTTTAAGAAAATAGGTTTTATTGAGTGTTATATAGTGCAGGCAAGTTGGTTTGAAAGGTAGCTGTTGTATTGGCTGCGTTGCCATAGTGACGTAGGCCTCCAGGCAGAAGCAAAAGGGGCGGAGCTAACTGCCACTGGAGGAGAGAGCACAATTGGAAATGTCAGTCTTTGGTGAGCTAGCCAAAGAGGAAAGTTGGTTCTGGTGCGTTGAGAAACTGAACCAAGGGATATACTGTATATACTCGAATATAGGCCCAGTTTTTCAGCCCTTTTTTTAGGCTGAAAAAGTTTCAAGTCAATGTTATTTATTATTTTACTCTATTTATTAATATTATTACATTTATTATTTTACTCTACTAGTATTATTACATTTATTATTTTACTCTATTACTTATTATTAGAAGGCTACATTATCCCATTGACATTGAAGAAGGTTAGAATAATGGTTTAATCAGAGTTGGACTGTCTTATCTTAAATTACAGTTTTATGTAAACACTAGCTGTCCCCTGCCACTCTTTGCTGTGACTCACTCTGTGAATATGTGTTTTTTGTGTGTGTATATGGGTGTATATATGCGTTTGTGTATATATGTGGTTTTGTAATGTATTTTTTGTTTTTTTGTTTTTAAGTCTCTTTTGCTGTTTTTCCCCAGTGTTTTTATGAGTGATGGTCACTCGTTGGCCTGATATTTGTATTGTGTCCAAATGTGGTGTCAATTCATCCAGTGGTTTTTGAGTTATGTTAATCCCACAAACTAACATTATATTTTTATATTTATTTTTTTAATAATATTATATTTTTATTTATATAGATTCAAAAACATTGAACCTACTGATGCCTCAATTAATGTAGTTTTATTGATATCTGTTTTTATTTTGAAATTGACCCATAGCTACTGCATTTTCCACCCTCGGCTTATACTCAAGTCAATACATTTTCCTAGTTTTTTGTGGTAAAATTAGGTGCATTGGCTTATATTAGGGTCGGCTTATACTCGAGTATATACGGTAAATTTGTGACAGGTAGTCAAAGGGAAAAGGTATTGTCAGCCGAGCCAAGTATTTAGCCTCCAGCCTGCCTAAGTTAAAGAGTCAAGTGAACCTATTAGTAGAAAGCAACCTGTCAGTTAAAGAAAGGAAATAACAAACATTGAGGTGGCAGAAGAGAAGCTATTCTTAAAGTTTAACAGTTTCATGTTTTCAGAAGAACAGAGAGTTAACTGTAGCAACAAGAAGAAGATATTGTGTATCTGTCCAGCTTGTATGAACCTGAGTAATCTTTAAATAAATATTTTTCTGTTTAGTTCAAGTACTAAGATTTGTGTCTAATTATTAAAGAGATGATTCTCCACAAAAGAGAAATCTGAAGAATCTTGGGGAGCTGAATACAGTTGTGTAGCATTGAGCTGCACATACTAAAGAGACACATACAGGTGTTTTAAAAGTCAAAGCTGTCTTACACAATTCTCAGCCACGCTTCAAACCAAATTTATCTCATAATAATTCTCAAGTTTCTCTCAAACTCATATAGATATAATATAAAAGTACTCAGCCACACCACGCTACTCATTCATTCTCCTCACAGCCCTGTTATACATTTTTTCATACATGTTTAATGGTGGCAGCGCTACATATTAAGCGGAGTGCGCCTCACAGGCCCTTGAATAATCTTCACTTAAAGTGCACTGAGGGGCCACTGTGGTGCAGTGAGTTAAACCACTAAGCTGGCTGGAAGGTCGACAGTTCGAATCTGCGGGATGGGGTGAGCTCCTGTTGTTAGCTCCAGCTACTGCCAACCTATCAGTTTGAAAACATGCAAATGTGAGTACATCAGTAAGTACCACTTCTGCGGGAATGTAATGGCACTCCATGTAATCATGCCGGCCACATGGAGATGTCTACGAACAACTCCGGCTCTTTGGTTTAGAAATGGAGATGAGCACCAACCCCCAGAGTCGGAATCGGCTAGACTTAATATCAATGGCAAACCAAGGGTTGTTGTTGTTGTTGTTGTTGTTGTTGTTGTGTACTTTCAAGTTGTTTCAGACTTAGGTTGACTCTGAGCGAGGGCCGGGTAAATGACCTTGGAGGGCCGTATCCTGCTCCCGGGCCGTAGTGTGAGGATCCCTGCCTTTAACTCTTGCATAGCATTACATAGCATTACATCCTACACCGGACACCCAGAGTTTCAAAACAATCTATATATATATAAATGCTCTGTGCATAATGAGTTCCTTAAAAACAAAAGAACCAATGAACGAAATCACACCACATTTGGCAACAAAACGTCTCACAACACAAGGAGTGACCATCACTCAAAAAATTATGATTTTGTCATTTGGGAGTTGTAGTTGCTGGAATTTATAGTTTACTAACAATCAAAGAGCATTCTGCACTCCACCAATGATGGAATTGAACAAAACGTGGCACACAGGACTCTCATGACCAGCACAAAACACCAGAAGGATTTGGTGGCCATTGACATTTTGTTCATTGGTTTTTTGTTTTTTTGAGTTTGGGAGTTGTAGTTCACCTACATCCAGAGAGCACTGTGGACTCAAACAATGATGGATTTGGACCAAACTTGGCACGAATATTCCATATGCCCAAATATGAACTCAGATGGAGTTTGGGGGAAATAGACCTTGATATTTGGAGGTTGTAGTTTATAGTTCCCCTACAATCAAAGAGCATTCTGAACCCCACCAACGACAGAATTGGGGGAAACTTCCCACACAGAACCCCCATGACCAACAGAAAATACTTAAGGCCATCCAATCCAACTCCATCAGGGCAAGAAAACATAATCAAAGTCCTCCTGACAAAGAGCCATCCAGCCATAGATATAGATAAATATATATGATTCACACACACACACACAGATATTATCCTAGATTTGAAAGGGACCCCTAAAGAAGAACAATGATATGTTGCATGTTCTAGAGTAGGCAAACCAGACAATCTCCACATCAACACTGACAAAAAAAACAGCAAAAAATACTGTTTATCAACAAGCAGAAATAAATTACATATATTAGAAACCAACACTTTCTCATTACTTTATTTTCCAGATCAACAGACTGGGCCACAGCAACGCGTGGCAGGGGACAGCTAGTAAACTATATTTCATATCAGTTAAACTATAGTACTGGCATGTGATTCTACACAGTATGAGGCAGTGTAGATGGCATCCTAGTCCTTTTCTGATTTTTTTTTAATTAATGCCGGAACAAAAATATGGAAAAAAATCTTTATTTCAGTGTCTTCATCTTCGGCTATAAAGTTCTGTAAATTGCCTTTGGTCACTATTTTTGTTTTTTTTAATATTCAACTCTGAACCTGCCTTTCCACTTTCTACAAAACCTTAAGTCTCATGTTTCTGTATAATTTTCAAAGAGGGAATTAGGTTGGTGTTTCAATATAAAATCTAAAAAAGGATGAGGATGAATGGAACACCTGTAGCACCTTTGTGACTAACTTAAAGTAACCTATTAATCTCAGAGGGGCTGCTGGATTCCTTTGAATATGATTTTCCCTGTCTTTTCCTTGTGCGGTGCAGTTCATCAGTCATGGGAAGCTACGGTCTGCTTCCGAAAGTGTAGAGGAAGTCTTTTATCTGGATTATTTTACTGGTATGCATGTGTCATGAGATTTGTAAGGCATATTGGTAGGCACAGGACAGCTGCACAATCAAGAGAGGATCAGCTGTGTCCTGTTGTTAAATCTGAGAGAGCCCACGTAGTATAATGGTTTGAGTGTTGGTCTAGGACACTGAGAAACCAGGGTTTGAATCCCTGCTCAGCCATGGAAACACACTAGGTAGCCTTCAGAGTTTCACATTACCCGTCTCAGAGGAAGCCAAAGGCAAACCCACTCTGAGCAATTTCTTCCAGTAAAACCCCATGATAGGTTTGTTTTCGGGTCATCATAAGTCAGAAATGACTTGAAGGCACATAACAAAGTTAAATCTGACATTTTAAAAGACTGGAATCATAGAATCATAGAGTTGGAAGAGACCTCATGGGCCATCCAGTCCAATCCCCTGCCAAGAAGCAGGAAAATTGCATTCAAAGCACCCTCGACAGATGGCCATCCAGCCTCTGTTTAAAAGCCTCCAAAGAAGGAGCCTCCACCACACTCCGGGGCAGAGAGTTCCACTGCTGAGCAGCTCTCACAGTCAAAAATTCTTCCTAATGTTCAAATGGAATCTCCTTTCCTGTAGTTTGAAGCCATTGTTCCACGTCCTAGTCTCCAGGACAGCAGAAAACAAATTTGCTCCCTCCTCCCTGTGACTTCCTCTCACATACTTATACATGGCTATCATGTCTCCTCTCAGCCTTCTCTTCTTCAGGCTAAACATGCCCAGCTCTTTAAGCCGCTCCTCATAGGGCTTTTTCTCCAGACCCTTGATCATTTTAGTCACCCTCCTCTGGACACATTCCAGCATGTCAACATCTCCCTTCAATTGTGGTTCCCAGAATTGGACACAATATTCCAGGTGTGGTCTAACCAAAGCAGAATAGAGGGGTAGCATGACTTCCCTGGATCTAGACACTATATTCCTATTGATGCAGGCCAAAATCCCATTGGCTTTTTTTGCTGCCGCATCACATTGTTGGCTCATGTTTAACTTCTTGTCCACGAGGACTCCAAGATCTTTTTCACATGTACTGCTCTCGGGCCAGGCATTGTCCCCCATTCTGTATCTTTGTATTTCATTTTTTCTGCCTGAATGAGGTATCTTGCATTCATCACTGTTGAACTTCATGTTGTTCGTTATGGCTCATCTCTCTAATCTGTTATGATCGTTTTGAATTCTGCATCTGTCTTCTGGAGTATTGGTGATCCCTCCCAATTTGGTGTCATCTGCAAACTTGATGATCATGCCTTCTAACCTATCATCTAAGTCATTAATGAAGATGTTGAACAGGATCGGGCCCAGGACGGAACCTTGTGGCACTAGGGTAACAACTGCATGGGGAGCTGGAGCTGACAGAGGGAGCTCATCCACAATTGTTGATCCATAATGCTGTGCAAAACCTGTTCCAGGAGGAAACAATAGAGTGGCAAATATATATTGAAAAATAATTTATAGTAAAAGGATCACAGAACACATTGGTTCTCTTAAGTTAACTGTGGCTTCTACAACAGTACTGATCTTTTTCTTTATTTCTCTAAAATGCACACATGAATGAATGAGATAGCTGACAAGTCTTCCATGCCATGTCTAATTTAGTTCTTAGTTCTCTGTATTATTTCACGTTCAAAATGACACATGCCTTCTCTGTGTAGAATGCAGGGAGAGCATTTCATCTTTGATTGACTGTCATTTTATGAGATTCTTCTATGAGTTCTAATATCTGCAGTATCTTTGTGGCTTAAAAGTGTGCGCTCATCTAGCTGCTTTCAGAATGCTTCAAGAAGAATTAGAAGCTATCAAAGATGTTAATAGTAATCTCAGAGAGTAGCTCCAGGGCATTTCACGGGTGGTATTACCTTTGCTAATTACAGATTTGATCTAGAGATCTTCATAGTTTTTTCTTCTTTCTTTCTTCTCCATTAACTTTTGCTCTCAGGAGAGGATATCATCTTACAGAGCAATTAAACCAACAGAAATAATTTATAGTTTTCACTTCGCATTGTGTCTTTTCAGGTTCTAAGAGCACCATGATCCTTGTATTATAATGTTGTTCTTTTGAATGAATATATCTCAGTTTGGGCTCGTTTGGGATTGGAGGAAGAGATTTCATTGTAGCTGAGAGATCTAATAAGGACAGAAAATGTATACTTGGTTGCAAGAGGCCATATCTGAGCTAACATGGGGTTTAAAGTTAGTTGAAGCTGGAGTCAGTGATAAAATAATTACTAGTTCAATAGCAATAGAAATAATAGTATTTTTTTTTTCGTGTCAGGAGCGACTTGAGAAACTGCAAGTCACTTCTGGTGTGAGGGAATTGGCTGTCTGCAAGAACGTTGCCCAGGGACGGCTAGATGTTTTTGATGTTTTACCATCCTGTTTGTCAGCTAGAGCTGACAAACAGGAGCTCATTCCCTTTCTTTGAGAGCTCGTTCCCTTTCTTTGTCATTCCCTTTCTTTGAGAGTGTAACGTCTCCAAGGTCACTCAGTGGGTTTGCATAGATGAGGGGATTCGAACCATAGTCAATAGTCAAACCATTACACCATGCTGGAAATTAGCATATAGTAGTGTAATTCTGCATACAAAAACTGAAACTGGGAAGAGATGATTTTGTTTGTGGCTGTAGAGGACTGGGAAACCACCTAAAGTAGATCTTTGGGCTACTGGGGGAAGAACAAAGTCCTGTTGAGGGTATTAGGAGCTGTTGTCAAGAGTAAGGGATCATTGTCCTACTCCCATTTGAAAAGGACTCGGCTTTTCTAATGGCTTAGCCACATGAGTGACCATGTTATCCTAAAATGGATTCTGCTTTCCTATTTTATGTAATATATTTGGGAGATTATTAATGTGTTGTAGTAATTAAAAACTCTGCTTGCATAAAATTAATCTAATCCAGCTTTAGCATGCGAGCTATCTGTTGCTTAGAAAAAGCTATTCTAACTTCAGCTATTTTAAGCTACAGTTATAATTAAAATTAAATAAATCTCTTCCACAGAAACATTTTCTGCAGTTAAAAGTCCTATTTGGAAAGGCGAATGGATGACAGCCATACACTGCTAGTCATGGTTGTCTCGGTATAACCTTTTCATTTAAGGACCCATATGAAAAATCAAGCAGGCAATGAAGCTGGTGCATAAAGCATGAGCAAAATTAAATAGAGTTTGGGCATCCCAAAAATATGATATTTAGTTATTGGTTGGATACAGACTAAAGTTTAAGGGTTCTCCAACTTTAGCAATTGGCATTTCCATAGGGTTACTAAGTGCAAAGTTTTGGAAAATGTGAATTTCCATAAATTTTGGAGATTTTAGGATCTTTGGAAAGGGATGTCCTTGTGAGAAGTCACAACTTTTGAAAAATGATGCTTGCTGTCTAACTTTTGCAGCCCGAAAGACAGTTGCATCTGTCAAGTAGGAAATTTAGGTATCGCTTATGTGGGGAGGCTAATTTACGATGCCATAAAAATCTCCAGCAAGCATGCAAAGAATGAGAAAGCACTTCATCAGTGTCACAAATGGATGGTGAAAGTAACAGCCGGAATACCCTCATGAAAAAGCTTGAATGTTAAATAACTTCTGTGTATCTGTCTATATATGTTGTGTATCTATGGCATTGAATGTTTGCCATGTATATGTACATTGTAAACAGCCCTGAGTCCCCTGCGGGTTGAGAAAGGCAGAATATAAATACTGCAAATAAATAAATAAATAAATATTTATTTATTTATTTATTTATTTATAACCCGTCCTATCTCTCCGAAAGGGTTCAGAGCGGCTTCCCGCAAAATAAAACACAATGGCAAACATTCAATACCAAAATTAAAACATTACAGGTAAGAAACAAACTCGACAAAAGTTGTAAAAATAACAACTGAAATAAGCAAGACATAATGCATCTCACACATTTACAACATAATAGGTTCTTAAAAACTCTTCAAGATTTGACTAAAATATTAGAGCTAAGATGGTATACAGCTTACCGATGAGGGTAGGTGTACAGCAACTAGGCGGGGGTGTATATAAGATACTAGCTGTCCCCTGCCACGTGTTGCTGTGGCCCAGTGTGTGTATATGCGCTTTGTGTGTGTATATGTGTGTGTATATATTTCTATATATGTGTGTTTGCATGGTTTTATGCATGTGTTGTAATGTGTGTTTTTCTTCTTCTGGTATTTAAGTCTCTTCTGTGTTTTTCAGTGTTTTTATGAGAGATGTTCACTCATTGGCCTGATAGGTGTATTGTGTCCAAATTTGGTGTCAATTCATCCAGTGATTTTTCAGTTATGTTAAATCCACAAACGAACATTACATTGTTATTTATATAGATAATTCGTCCTCTTCTCCATAAGCTAAGGTGCATAGATGGGTTTTAAAAAGTTTATTAAAGGAGAGGAGGAAGGGGCCATTTTTAGTTCTTTAGGGAGGGAGTTCCAGAGGCGGGGAGCTACCACGGAGAAGGTCCCTCTTCTCGTTCCCACCAGCTGTGCTTGAGATGGGGTCTGAGAGAAGGGCCTCCTCTGCAAATCGCTCGTGCTGATCTGTATGCAGATGAGATTTTGATGAGATTATAGGTTCATAGCATTTCTTAGTTATTGTATATGGGGTGGATGGGTAGGTGGGAATATTCACTTTATTAGGAGCAGGGATTTGGGGGAAGGAGACAAGCTTGAGGCTTCTTGCAAGTTCCCAGAGGATTGTAGAAGGAGCACTACGTCATCGGTTAGCATTATATGTGAATCAGTCCATGTTTTTTGTGTAAACTGGCCTTGCAAAGCTGTTACATAATCCTGCTGTGTCCTGCTTCTCCACCTGGCCTATTTTGGCCTATTTTGGTCTTCTGATCCCCCCCCCCTCCCCTTCCGCCTTTTGTCTCACTTTCTGTGCCAGGACAGCATCAGGCTCCTCTCACTTGCAGGTTCTGTGAAATGCCAGATTTCCTTACAAAATTGTCACAGTTACCATCTGATCAACCTCTCCACAGAGCCTCCTTGGGCTCGATATTTTTGTGTGTGTGTGCTCTGCCAGTGAGAAATAGATGAGCTGTGAAGGTTTACTGAGCTGAATCTATTTTTGGTTTTGCAAATTCCAGACTTTAACTGTTTGTTTTGGCACAAGCCAGTCGGTGGCACTTCCTCTCAGAGCTCATTGATGGCAGAAATGCACACATGGTCTGTGTTATGGCTACAGAAGTGATAAAATGGTAAAGAATATATGATGGCGTTTATCATATTTCCGCGTTAGTCTCATTGAACTTGAGCAGGAGTGTCAATTTGTATCTGGTAGGTTAATTTTAAGAAACAAGAGGTATTATGAAGGCCAAAGGGCATATTTGAGCCAAAGTTAAACACTTCTAAGCCTTATTGATTTCAGTTAAAGTTAAGCTTTTCTCTTTGAAATCGCTGGATCTGGAAACACACTTTTAACTAGATTATACCAATTACTGGTGCTGTTTCCTTAAGAATGAATGTATATGAACTTTTGCCATACTGAGTCAGACCATTGGTATTTCAACCCCAGGAGCTGTTCAATGCCACAGGAAGAGATATTTCCCAGTGTTTCCTACCGGAAATCTTTATTTAGCTGCAATGGGATGAATGTCTGGCTCTGCTTATTTATTTATCATGTCAGAAACAAATTGGGAATACAGTTAACTATATATATAAACATGCTCAGTTCGTTTTGAGTGACACCATAACTCAAAATTCGTTGGACGAATTGCCACTAAATTTGGCCACAAGACACCGACTAACCCAATGATTTTGTCTTTTGGGAGTTGGCACAGATACCCAAATGCCCAAATTTGAATATTGGTGGATCGAGGGCATTTATTTTGTCATTTGGGAGTTGTAGTTGCTGGGATTTATAGTTGACCTACAATCAAAGAGCATTCTGAATTCCACCAATGATGGAATTGAACCAAATTTGACACATAGGACTCCCATGAGCACTAGAACGGTTTGGTGAGCATTGACCTTGAGTTTCAGCATTGTAGTTCACTTACATTCAGAGAGCACTGTGGACTCAATCGATGATGGATCTAGACCAAACTTGGCTCGAGTAAGCCATATGCCCAAATAAGAACGCAGATGGAATTCGGGGGAAATAGACCATAACATTTGGGAGTTGTATTTAATAATAATAATAATAATAATAATAATAATAATAATAATCTTTATTTGTACCTCGCTACCATCTCCCCAAGGGACTCTGTGCGGCTTACATGAGGCCGAGCTCACAATACATCAATACAAGCAACAACAACAATAAAAACAATTAAAATAAAGCTCATAAACAAAAAAGCAATAAAACAATGACAGTAATACAGCACACATTTAAAATCTATTGCTGGGCCAAATGTCATTAAAGTTTAAAATAATGCTAGGCATGAACAAGATAGGAGAGATGAGGCGTTGGTGAGAGCATACAAACAATCCTACTGGGATTTTTCTGTGGTGGCCCCCCGGCTTTGGAATGCCCTCCCTATTGAACTAAGATCAGTCACCTCGCTAATGGCATTTCGGAAAAAACTAAAAACTTGGATGTTCGAGCAAGTTTTTAACTAATTTCCGATGTAAGGTATTTTGACCATGGACTTGCAACCAAGGATAATGAACTGAATTACGATTTTAACTATGAGATGTTTTCGATTTGTATTGGTGGCCCGATACGAAGTATGTTCATATTATGTATGTTTTATGTCTTGTATTTTGATATCTTATTTTATATTTTTAAGTGACTATTGTATTTTAACAAGTTGTAAACCGCAATGAGTCGCCGCACAGGCTGAGATATTAGCGGTATACAAGTGTATCAAATAAAAATAAATAAATTTATAGTTCACCTACAATCAAAGAGCATTCTGAACCCCATCAACAATAGAATTGGGCTAACTTCCCACACAGAACCCCTATGACCAACAGAAAATACTGTGTTTCTGATGGTCTTTGGAGACACCTCTGAGATCCCCTCGTGATCCCCCAGGTGGAAAAATGCTGCCTTAAGGCCATCCAGTCCAACCCCCTTCACCAAGGCAAGAAAACATAAAGTGACAAAGAGCCATCCAGCCATAGATATTGATAGATATGATTCACACATACACACACATATATGTATGTGACAGATATAGTATCATAGCTATGAAAGGGACCCTTAAAGAAGGACAATTACATGTTACATGTTCCAGAGTAGGCAAACTAGAAATCTCTATATCAACTCTGACAAAGAAACAACAAGAAATACAAGCATAAGGAAAATACATATATTAGAAACCAGCACTTTTTCATTACTTTATTTTCCAGATCACCAAACTGGGTCACAGCAATGCGTAGCAGGGGATGGCTAGTAATGTATAAAAAACCACAAACAAAGTCAAAAACATGGCATTATACTAAATTTCCTTTGACCAGAAGCTGGCCACTTCTAGTGTCTAGTGTCACTGTAAGGAGGTCCTCCATTGTGCATGTGGCAGGGCTCAGATTGCATTGCAGTAAGTGGTCTGTGGTTTGCTCTTCTCCACACTCACATGTCGTGGACTCCATTTTGTAGCACCATTTCTTAAGATTGGCTCTACATCTTGTCTTTTCAGTGCCTTCTAAGGTTCCCCTCCTTCTGTGTGCCCAGGAGGGTGTTTCTCATCTGGTATCAGCCACTGATTGAGATTTCTGGTTTTAGCCTGCCACTTTTGGACTTTATCTTGCTGAAGTGTTCCTGCGAGTATCTCTGTAGATCTTAGGAAGCTGTTTCTTGATTTAAGACATTGGCATCCTGGCTGATATCCGAACAGAGGATGGGCCGGAGATGTCAATGTCTTGGTCCTTTCATTGCTGGCTACTACTTCCCGGTGGATACCAGGTACTTACTTAGGTGACCCCTTGATGTCTGAGTAGGATGGACTTCCAAGGTCAGTGTTCTGGTGCGTCCGTAGGTGACTGTGGAACCCCATTCTTGATTTTCATCTTCTCCCGCAGTGAGGGCATTTGTTTCCAGGTGGAAGGCGGTCTCGGTCGGGGTTGGCTTGACATGCCTTCCTCTTGACACGTTTCTCTCTTTCACCCTCCATTCATGCCTCATCAAATTCTACAGCACTGCTGGACACAGCTGACCTCCAGCTGGAGCGCTCAAGGACCAGGGCTTGCCAGTTCTCAGTGTCTATGCCAGAGTTTTTAAGGTTGGCTTTGAGCCCGTCTTTAAATCTCTTTTCCTGCCCACCAACATTCTGTTTTCTGGTCTTGAGTTCGGAGTAGAGCAACTGCTTTGGGAGACGGTGATCAGGCGTCCGGACAATATGGCTGGTCCAGCGGAGTTGATGGTGGAGGAGCATTGCTTCAATGCTGGTGGTCTTTGCTTCTTCCAGCACACTGACATTTGTCCTCTTGTCTTCTCAAGAGATTTGCAGGATTTTTTGGAGGCAGCGCTGATGGAATTGTTCCAGGAGTTGCATGTGATGTCTGTAGACAGTCCACGTTTCGTAGGCATATAGCAGAGTTGGGAGGACAATAGCTTTATAAACAAGCACCTTGGTATCTCTACGGATGTCCCCGTCCTCAAACACTCTCTGCTTCATTCGGAAAAATGCTGCACTCGCAGAGGTCAGGCGGTGTTGTATTTTGGTGTCAATGTTGACTTTGGTGGAGAGGTGGCTGCCAAGATAGGGGAAGTGGTCAACATTTTCTAATGTTACACCATTAAGCTGTGTCTCTGACATTGGAGAGGGATTGGCTGGTGACTGCTGGAAGAGCACTTTGGTTTTCTCGATGTTCAATGACAGGCCGAGCTTCTGCGAAGGTGTTTAGAATGGCTTGTAGGTCTTCTGGTGCAATATCAGCTAAATAGTATAATTTCTCTAGTGGTATAGGGTGTAGGTCTCCTTTGATAATACGGCATGTCTCCACATCCACTGTTTTAACGTGGTGAGATGGATTCCACACTGGGCATGTTTATTCAGCCGCAGAGTAGCAAAGCGCAAGGGCAGATGTCTTCACTGTGTCTGGTTGTGATCCCAAGATTGTGCCAGTCAGCTCTGCTGTTAGGCATCGTGAGACAAGTCTCTCTCAGGAAATAGGTGCTGGAAATCAACAGTTCATTCTAGCTGTTCTGCATAAATTCTCTGCTCTTCCCTTTTGTGTAAGGACAGACCTGTCTATACAACAGCCATTGCCAATAGAAATTGCTTGGGTTCCCTAAATTAGCCTGCTACTCTCAGATGCAGCAGAGCATGCTGTTCTATCAACGGTGTTGAAGAAACATTCAGCTGCCAATCCAGCTGGCTTGTCCATATGGAAGGAGTGGGTTGCCTTCTTGTCCTCATCCCAGGCAGCAAAATGTCTCACTACTGAGACCTTCTGTAGACAAATCAGGTATGATTGCAGAACCATCTCTCTTAGTAATAATCTTTTAAACTGGTGGAGTGTGAAACATGTGTTTTCTGCTTCTGAAAATATCTACCTGAATAAAATGCAACTACTGTAGTTATTACACTAGATAGTCTGAATTCCTGAGACATAACTATGGACGTATAAAGTTGCTTCAGTGCCTTGTGATCCCTGGTTGAATGTTCCTGAAGAACAGATGCTTGGGGGAAATAATAAGAGCTTCTTATTAGATAACGACAATAATAACCCCCATAAGACTAAAAAATGTTGTATACTTAGAGCTAGAGATGCTATAATAATAATATTACAATATAACGGTATAGTGCAATATAGTAATATATACTGATATTGTACTGTGCTAATAATATAATATATTGTATGAAAATATATATTGTAAGCCGCTCTGAGTCCCCTTTGGGGTGAGAAGGGTGGCATATAAATGCCCTAAATAAATAAATAAATAAATCAATCAATAAATATATGGATGGATGTTGGATCACTGGTTGAGGTGTGTGTATGTGTGTGTATATATATGTGTGTATATATGTGTGTGGGTGTGTATATATATATATAATTACAACACTTTATATATTACTATTATATATATTGCTATATAATATCTATTATATTATATATATTATTGTTATATATACTACTATATAATATAATGTTACTACTATATATTACTATATTAAATAGACTCATAGAATAGTTAGGAGGGACTCCACCAGGGTATTGGGGGAGAACAGACAGGAAGGAAAGAGAGAAGAAAGGAGGGAGGGAAAAAGGGAAGGAATGAAGGAGGGAAAGGGAGAAAGAAGGAAAGAGAGAAGGGAGGGAAAGAAGGAAGGAGGGAAGGAAAGAGGGAAGGAAGGAGAGAAGGAAGAAAAGAAAGAGGTACCAAAGGAATGAAGAAGTGAAAGTACAAAGGAAAGAAAAAGGGAGGGAAATGCAGGAAAGAAGTAAAGAAGGAAGGAAAAAAGGAAATAAAAAGTGAAAGAAGGAAGGAAATAGGGAGGGGAAAAAGGAGACAGAGGAAGAAGTAGAGAAAGGGGGAGGGAAGGAAGGAAAGAGAGAAGGAAGGATGAAACCAAAGAGCGAAAGAAGGAATGAAAGAAAGAGGTAGAGAAGGAAGAAAGGAGGGGAAGGGGAAGGGAAGAAAAAGGGGGGAAGGAATAGGTAGGTACCTCTCTTTCATAATAGTCCAGATATCTACCTCTACTTCGAAAATTCTTACTATAGGCCACAGCAACGCGTGGCAGGGCACAGCTAGTATATATATAAAAAAATTTAAAAATCTGTCATGAAGCATAAGAATACAATTAAGGCTACATGTTTTCACCTCCCTGTGAAAGGCAAGCAGGGATGGGGCCTATACTTGCATATGAATAAAGCAACAATTATGAGGAAAACAACATACATCATATTTTCTTCTTTGTTTTCTAGAAAGGATGGTACTTCCTACGCATAAAAGTTGTGTACTGTATAAAAAATAATTTTTCAGCAGCTGTTTGATTAGTTGCTGATTTCTTTATAATTGATCAAAAGCTTTTTTGTCTGTATCATGGCTAGGTTGATTGAACGTTCAGCCGTAGCTATTTGTAACAGATATATTTTATTTCCGTAATGCTTGCAGGCCAACTCTTTGCAAGCCATTGAGGCGTATTCCCTGAAAAGTGTGTTTGGGATTGCAGCCATAATTCAAAAGAATAGCCTAGTTATACCCTGATGTCCTTGGAGGAAGGGCGGATGCAAATCATACCGTTTTAGTGAAATATAAATGCAATTAAATGCTAAACATTTAATACTGGTCACTAGAGAAATTGCAGTCTTAAAAAGGCCTCCAAAAACCTCATCTATTGCAAAAGAAATGTATTTCTCATTTTCTCTGGGTTTAGAGGTTAGTTTGTTTTGCATAATTTCTGGCTATAGTTCTAAAACAGAACTTAAGCCTAAAATGAAAAGAAATAAAAACCTAGAATGTCGATGAAAGCATCCTTAGGATTTTTGAAATATTTATGTGCTGATAGAAGAAAATGAGAATTAAGTTCTGTGGTCATGTGTTCTTTTTATGGCAGCTGGTGGTGGTTATAGTGGGAAGAACTTTTACAGATATCTGAAAATCATAGCTTCCTTTTTCCCCCAAAGCCACAGGCACTTCCTGAAGCTTTCTAATGTGTTTCATTTTAACTGTTTTGCGGTTTTTAATTGTTTGTTTTATTAGGTCACATAATGACTGCCTGATAAACGCAGTGTTCACAGTGTTGTATATTTAGTTCAGATATCCTCCCTCATCTTTTCACCTTTGTCTCACCCACTGTCAAAATGGGGATTCTACAAAATATTGCAGTTATTATTATTGGCCAGAATTCACTCATGGACTTACAGCTTCACAAGGAGACGTAAGACCGTGGGAAATAAAGTTGTGCAGTTTTGCAATGTCCGTATTCATCAAGGTGCTGTTGTTAAGTTGCCATGTAGGGGAGCCAGCAGAATGACTGTTGGGCAGCAGAATCAACAGAATCAATGTGCAACAGGAATTATACGCAACAGAATAGTTTCCCATTATACATCTTCACAATCTCCTAAAGCAGTGTTTCTCAACCAGGGGGTCGGGACCCCTGAGGGGGTCGCGAGGGGGTGTCAGAGGGGTCACCAAAGACCATAAGAAAACACAGTCTTTTCTGATGGTCAGGGGGATTCCATGTGGGAAGTTTGAGCCAATTCTGTCGTTGGTGGAGTTCAGAATGTTCTTTGATTGTAATGAACTATCAATCCCAGCAACTACAACTCCCAAATGTCAAGGTCTATTCTCCCCAGACTCCACCAGTGTTCACATTTGGGCATATTGCGCATTTGTGCCAAGTTTGGTCCAGATCCACCATTGCATGAGTCCACAGTGCTCTCTGTATATAGGTGAACTACAACTCCCAAACTCAAGGTCAATGCCCATCTTACCCTTCCAGTGTTTTCCATTGGTCATGGGAGCCAAGTTTGGTTCAAATCCATCGCTGGTGGAGTTCAGAATGCTCTTTGATTATAAGTGAACTATAAATCCCAGCAACTACAACTCCCAAATTACAAAATCAGTCCTCTCCCAACCCCACTACCATTCACATTTGGGTGTATTGGGTATTTGTGCCCAGTTTGGTCCAGTGAATGAAAATACATCTTGCGTATCTAATATTTACATTATGATTTATAACAGTAGGAAAACGACTGTTATAAAGGAGCAACGAAAACAATGTGATGGTTGGGGGGTCACCACCACATGAGGGACTGTATTAAGGGGTCACGGCATTAGGAAGGTGGAGAACCACTGTCCTAAGGGGATTTCTTTGCACCTCTGCCGTGTAACTGCATATACATAAACTTATGCAATAAGATAGACCATGATCAAGAATTCAAACTGTCGTCATCAACACTATTCTTGTTATTACTTACTTATTCTTCTGCTTCTTGCTACTATAGTGGTATAAAACTGCTGTAGAACTGATAAGCTTTCTCAGGGTGCATCTACACCACTGTTTCTCAACCTGCGGGTCGGGACCCCTGGGGGGGTCACGAGGGGGTGTCAGAGGGGTCACCAAAGACCATCAGAAAACACAATGTTTTCTGTTGGTCATAGGGGATCTGTGTGGCAAGTTTGGCCCAATTCTGTTGTTGGTGGAGTTCAGAATGCTCTTTGATTACAGGAGAACAAAAAATCTCAGCAACTCCAACTCCCAAATGTCAAGGCTTCTTTTCCCCAAACTCAACCAGTGTTCACATTTGGGTATATTTAGTATTTGTGCCAAGTTTGGTCCAGATCCATAATTGTTGAGTGCACAGGGCTCTCTGGATGTAGGTCAACTACAACTCCCAAATGTCAAGGTCTATTTTTCCCAAACTAGGTGTTTAGAGTTTGTAGGTGAACTACTACTCCAAAACTCAAGGTCAATGTCGACCAAACCCTTCCAGTATTTCCTGTTTGGTCCAATTCCGTTGTTGGTGAAATTCAGAATGCTCTTTGATTGTTGGTTAACTACAAATCGCAGCATCTACAATTCCCAAATGACAAAATCAATCCCTTCAACCCCACCACTATTCAAATTTGGATGTATCAGGTATTTGTGCCAAATTTTGTCCAGTGAATGAAAATATATTCTGCATATCAGATATTTACATTACGATCCATAAGTCACAAAATTAGTTATGAAGTAGCAACAAAAATAATTTTATGGTTGGGGGTCACCACAACATGGGGAACTGTATTAAGGGGTCACGGCATTAGGAAGGTTAAGAAACACTGATCTACACTGTAGAATTAATTCAGTGTGATGCTACTTTTACTGCAGTTGCTCAGTGCTATGGAATCACAGAAGATCTTTGCCCTTCTGTCAAACTACAAGCCCCAAACTACAAATAATGTAGCATATAAATGTAGTAAATAAAAAAAAAAAGCCCCAATATTCCATAGTATTGAGCCATGGCAGTCAAAGTGGAAGTGGTGTCCCGTAAATATTGGCCACACAATTAGACTAGACAAATGGGAAAAGGTATGGAACAAATAAAAAAAAATACACCTATTCATTAGGCTTGGGCAATCCATGGTTCTAAATGGTTCTAAAGTACTTACAAATCTAAAGTTCTGGTGGTGAAAATTTCAGAACTCTAACAAAACTTTCAAAATTTAATTATTATTTCATTATTGGTGATTTTAATGACAGAACCAATTAGGAACTGTCATTTATTATGAAATTTTGATAGTTTTGTTAGAGTTCTGAAATTTTCACCACCAGAACTTTAGTTTTGTAAGTACTTTAGAACCATTTAGAACCATGGATTGCCCAAGCCTACTATTCATATGATCTGAAAGAACATTGGTATAAAATGATGTACCAATTGTACATAACACCACAAAATTAGCAAAATGCTATCCATCAGTACAAGATAAGTGTTGGAAATGTGAGGAACTTGTAGGAACTTTTTTTTCCATATGTGGTGGACCTGCAAAATAGCGAAAAAATGTTGGAAAGAAATCCAAGAGAAACTCCAAATAATACTACATATAAAAGTCCAGTTGAATATTTCCTATTAGAGATTATAGACTTGGAATTAGACAAAAATAAAGATAGGCTATTTAATTATTTAGTGACTGTGGCTAGAATGATATATGCACAGAAATGGAGACCTAAAGAAAGTGACTGCGAGGTAGCGTAGGGACAAGCATACATAGGTACCCGTCCAGACCCCTCCTGATTGGCTTTAATTTTTTTAAAGTTTCTGTCTCTATTGTTGTTTATCCTCCAGTCTGTTATTAATGTTTAACTGTGAAAACAAAACTTAGTTATGTCGTTGTCTAATGTTTGGTGCTGTTATTATTATTTTGATGTGGATGTTGGGAATGATTTGGGATTTGTGTGGTTAGTTTATTCCTTTTTTATTATTGAGCGGCATTGAATGTTTGCCGCAACTTGTTGTAAACCGCCCTCAGTCCCCACGGGGAGATAGGATATATTATTATTATTATTATTATTATTATTGTCGAAGGTTTTCATGGCTGGGATCACTGGGTTGTTGTAGGTTTTTTCGGGTTATATGGCCATGTTCTAGAGGCATTCTCTCCTGACGTTTTGCCTGCATCTGTGGCAAGCATCCTCAGAGGTAGTGAGGTCTGTTGGAACTAGGAACACCTAGCTCCAACAGACAAGAGTTCTTTGTCCCACCTTGGTCATTCCACAGATATATAAACCAATTTTCCTAGTCCCAACAGACCTCACTACCTCTGTGGATGCTTGCCATAGCTGCAGGCGAAACGTCAGGAGATAATGCCTCTAGAACATGGCCATATAGCCCGAAAAAACCTACAACAACCCATTATTATTATTATTATTATTATTATTATTATTGTTATTATTATTATTGAAGTCCATGCTAGCTTTTGTCTATATTTGAGTAACCATTGATTCTTATCTCCTTATAAACAAAACTGTTTTTTAAAATTACAACCCCCAGCCTGAATACGAACAAACAATAAGAAACATAAACATCTGGAATACAAGATGCTGTAGTGCACTGATATAGTCGGAATCCATTTGGAATTTGTTTCAGCCATGTGGGACTGATGTGTGCTTTTCATTAAGTGACTTATATTCTTAGGTTCAGCTTTCAGAAGTCGGAGTATTTTTAGACTGTTTTGGCCCTCAGGCAGCCTTGAAGCACAACAGCCAAAGAATATTTGATTCTGATATAAAGTCAGTCCCAGGGACAGGTTCAGTTTGCTTTTAAGTGAAAGGAGATTGAAGACAACCCAGTTCCAAGAAGAGATTCTGGCATGCCCTTTTGGCACATGGAGCAACTTTAAAGATTTTTTTGCTAGCTTTTTATTGTTTGATTTTTCCTAGAAATAGTGCTTCCAGTGGTTCAGTTAGTAACTACTTTTATTTCACAGAACAATGTCTGAAGTATTCACTTGGATGTTCTGTAATTTTGATGCCAATGACACATAAACATGGTTGGAAAACAAACGCTTAGCACTGCATGGTGAGAGAATTTGCTTATGTTGTTTCCTGTTAAATAGCACACTTAAAACAGTGACCTGTGATTCCTTTTCAAGTTAATTATTTGTTTGGTGGTACAAACCACCATAAACACCACTGGAAACTCATTGAACTCGGAAGCTAATGAGCATTCACATAAATGCTGTATACTATAATGCAACTTTTAACTGGAGAATAGTCCTTAGACACAAACTATATGTAAGTTTGACTTGAGGTTTATGTGCGCTCATTAATACAGAGAGTGGAAAATGCTGTTTTGAGTGTGGAGTGGAATTACAGTGGTGTAACAATTCTGAGATTTTGCATATGATTAAACATGGATGGAAGCACAAGGATTATACCCTTCCAACCCCATAATTCACCATTTGATCCTTTTCAGACTTTTGTGACTAACTGGAATTAACAAAACACTCTCTTTTTATTTTTCATTGTCTTTTTCATGAAACGTGAACGACAATTTCCCCAAATTTACAATTAGAAAAAGCAGTCTTATATAACATCAAAACTGTCGCCTGTGATTTATTTGAGAGTTTCAAACAGAATTGTTCTATTTTTTTTAACAAAAGCAAAATTTGAGGGTTTTTTTTAGGGTGGATCTGAACCAAATATTGGTAGGACTGTCTGCTAGCAGGAAAATAAAAGTATTTCACACTTTATTTATTTATTTGTCATGTCAGAGCAACCAGTCCATTATATTACATTTCTAATAGAACAAAGCAAACAAACAGAAAAATACATAACTTGTGAGTTTGGTAGCTGGTTAAATGTCCTTTGACCAGTATCTGGCCACATGGAGTGCTTCCGGTGTTGCTGCAAGAAGGTCCTCCATTGTGCATGTGGCAGGGCTCAGGTTGCATTGCAGCAAGTGGTCAGTGGTTTGCTCTTCTCCACACTCGCATGTCGAGGATTCTACTTTGTAGCCCCATTTCTGAAGGTTGGCTCTACATCTCGTGGTGCCAGAGCGCAGTCTGTTCAGTGCCTTCCAAGTCGCCCAGTCCTCTGTGTGCCCAGGAGGGAGTCTCTCATTTGGTATCAGCCATTGGTTGAGGTGCTGGGTTTGAGCCTGCCACTTTTGGACTCTCGCTTGCTGAGGTGTTCCAGCGAGTGTCTCTGTAGATCTTAGAAAACTATGTCTAGATTTAAGTCGTTGGCGTGCTGGCTGATACTCAAACAAGGGATGAGCTGGAGATGTCTCTGCCTTGGTCTTTTCACTATTGGCTGCTACTTCCCGGCGGATGTCAGGTGGTGCAATACCAGCTAAGCAGTGTAATTTCTCTAGTGGTGTAGGGCGCAGACACCCTGTGATAATGCGGCATGTGTCATTAAGAGCCATATCCACTGTTTTAGTATGGTGAGATGTTTTCCACACTGGGCATGCATATTCACTAAAAGAAGTGAATCCTTCTTTTGATTGTTGATTGCTTTGAAAGGGACAGGTTGATACATATTTGTTTGATATTTAAAGTATTAGAGGGGCATCATGGTGCTGTGGTTTGAGCTCAATTCCCTGCTCAGCCATGGAAACCCAGTGAGTGACTTTGGGTGAGTCACACACTCTCAAACCTAGAAACCCCTTGAAGGGGTTGCAGTGGAGTTGCTGTAAGTCTGAAACGCTTTGAAGACATCCAACAACAATGTAAAGTAATGTGTTTGATTTATTGTAGCAGAACTAATTAACTATGCCGAAGATCTCAGTGTAAATGTTTAAATTCTCACCAGAAGAATCTACTGGTCCAAGCCCAAGAGGACTGTAACATGTGAATCCTAAGTAATTGATCAATTTTAGCTCGTATATTTTGTAGGTCAGAGATATAAGTAGAGCTTCATGAAAAATGGATGGAGGTATATTAACACTTTAAAAGATGTAATTTGAAAGAGATGAACCTTGCAAAATGCTTTTTTTGGCAGAACAAGATTGCACACAGAGCTCTGTTGACATTAAAGCAGAGAGACTTGAAAGTTCTCCAAAGGGACACATTCTAGTGGACACTCTCTGTATCATAAGTCTGAGATAAAGCTCATTTGAAGGGGTTCTGCGCGAGTCTCTATCAAGTAGGAGCAGATGGCAACTGAATGTTTTACAGAGTAGAATGACTCCTGATTTAGCTGAGTGACAGATATAACCTTGTGAGTGACATTGTATTACTCTAGCTCTTGCTGAATGGTGAATGTGTCAAAGGTGATAAGATCCATCCTGCCTGCTTCTGCCCTTCAGCATAGATGTGGCAGTCATGTAGTTGCTTGGAAACTAGGAGTTAGTGACTTGGAGGGAAACAATGCATGACGTGATAAATAATGTCTTGACTTTTTATTTCTGAATGACCATAGAGTCTGTGACTTTTTTTTCTTGTTGTTAGTAGGATATATAATGTAGCATAGTTTGCTCTGTAAATGCTAGTGTGAGGTAGTTAAATGAACAGCTATTTGGGTTATCAGAAAGTTTTCACGGACTCATACAAGCCCGATGTGACCTATAATCCCTTTATTTATTTATGACATTTATATGCCACCCTTCTCACCCCAAAGGGGACTCAGAGCAGCTTAGAAGATATATATACATTTGTTGTTGTTCATTCGTTCAGTCGTTTCCGACTCTTCGTGACCTCATGGACCAGCCCACGCCAGAGCTCTTTGTCGGCCGTCACCACCCCCAGCTTCTTCAAGGTCAGTCCAGTCACGTCAAGTATCCCATCCATCCATCTTGCCCTTGGTCAACCCCTCTTCCTTTTTCCTTCCATTTTCCCCAGTTGTTTTAGTTGTTTACCATCTGGCGAAGTCCATGTATAAAGCCATCTTTTTGGTTGTTGGAAGAGAGTGTTCGTTATACATAGCGAGTTTTCCTGGCAAAATTATATATACATGCAATATATTATATTATTCCCTGTAGTAACCTACGGATGTGAGAGCTGGACCTTAGGGAAGGCTGAGCGAAGGAAGATCGATGCTTTTGAACTGTGGTGTTGGAGGAAAGTGCTGAGAGTGCCTTGGACTGTGAGAAGATCCAACCAGTCCATCCTCCAGGAAATAAAGCCCGACTGCTCACTGGAGGGAAGGATACTAGAGACAAAGTTGAAGTACTTTGGCCACATCATGAGGAGACAGCAAAGCCTAGAGAAGACAATTATGCTGGGGAAAGTGGAAGGCAAAAGGAAGAGGGGCCGACCAAGGGCAAGATGGATGGATGGCATCCTTGAAGTGACTGGACTGACTTTGAAGGAGCTGGGGGTGGTGATGGCCGACAGGGAGCTCTGGCGTGGGCTGGTCCATAAGGTCACGAAGAGTCGGAGACGACTGAACGAATGAACAACAACAATATTATATTATTAACATAGTACAATATCAGTATTAAATATTATTTATTAACCACTGAGTTAAGGAAACCTTTGTTCTAAGTCTGGATTTGGGTGTAGCCTCTCCTAGAAGGTTCCTACAGATCAACTACCAAGCTTGCAAACTTTGTGTTTTGTCTGTCTGTTTGTTTGTTTTGTTAAAAATGTAATACAAATGTCTGGTTGCTCCAGAAACGATAAATAAATAATATGAACAATTTTATTTATTTATTTATTTCCTATATTTATACCCCGCTCTTCTCCCCCCCCCCCCCCGAAGGGGGACTCAGGGCGGCCTAACAAAAGCAACATACAATGCTAGCATCATAAAAACAACCGCAGTACAATCAAAATATTAAAAATTAAAACAACAATTAAAACAATTAATTAAGACACATCCATTAAAATCGAAATCCAAAAACCAGTCAGGGTCAATTCATTGCCATAAGTTGTGTGATCTTCTTCCACTTGCTGTTCAATGATCAAACACTTGGTCCCATAACCAGGTCTTGATTTTCCTTCTAAAAGACAAGAGGGAGGTGGCCAATCTGATATCTCTAGGGAGGGTGTTCCATAGGCATCCCAGATCAAGAAACGAGACCATAAGATTAAATCCACCACACTGGACTGTAGGAAAAAACAATCCTTTTTTATTGATGAAAAATTGGTTACAAAAGAAAGTTAAATGCAAGTCAAAAAGCCACCATAGAAACACAGCAGTCAGGAAAATCTCTGAACTTGAGCAAAATTCCAAAAACCACAATACAAGAACCAGGAACCTGTTAGCCTCTCACTAACCATGTACTTGAAAACTACAAGCCTCTGGGATTACCGGCCATGGAACACAGGAATTCTGCCAAGGCACAGCCACAGTCCCAAACGTTGCTTGATCTAAGGAGGCACCCGGCAGGCGGCCCCTTAAACCAAAGAAACTATTCCTTGAAACGCCCCTTGACTTTGAGGCCTGAGCCTGTCTCTCCTATAATCTATTTGACCTTCGTAGGAACTGTGAATCACTCCTGTCTCTCGTTATCTGTTCCCTTCCGTCCTCATTAAAAAACGCAGGTGGAGAGCTATCACGGCTGGATTCCAAAACATTTTCATCCGGCTGTTCAGTTTCGTTTCCCCCGCTGCTGAACTCAGCATCAACCCCAGTTTACACATTGTCAGGGAAAACTACATGTTCAGTGGCTTACTCAGTTGGAAATACTATCAGAGAATGAGGTTCACACAGATCAGGTTCACACTCAGGCTGAACCTCAACACTATCCCCCCAAGCCCTCCCTCGGCCCGCCCCGAGGCCGGGGTTTTGCAGGGTAAGCTGAACCCCAACAGGGGGCCACTGCTGAGAAGGCCCTGTCTCTCATCCCCATCAACCGTATTTGCGATTGGTTGGATCGAGAGCAGGGCCTCGCCTGAAGATCTTAAACTTTGTGATGGTTCGTGGCAGGAGTCCAATTGTTAGCTAAGAATGTTTTCAAAGTCTTTTGTCAGGTGCCAAAGGAAAGCAAGGAATCCATGGAGCAGACATAACGTCAAAGTTGGTCAAGTATGCAACAGCCGCTCCGTAGATCGAAAGGGAAGGGCAAAAAGTGGGGTAGATTTTGGGTGAATGATGTGATGTGGAAAAGTCAGGGATTAGCAAAACTCAAATCTTTCATTCCACAGCTCACTTCCAAGTTACCAGTTTGGCACAGTCTCTGTGCTTTCATTTCATTTCCTCTCCTTTGTGATATTCTTTTCTTTGTGACTTATTATCTGGTAAAATGAAACTTTCCCGCTATTCGCCTTCTTTGAAGATGCTGTGAATTGTTATTATCCAGACATTTCCACTCTTCATTTTCAGAAAAAGAATGAGAGAAACTGAGAAATTTTGCGGGCAGAATTCATTTGTTGAAGCAAAGCACGCAGCTTCTGATTAAAGTCTTGCTATTGCTTGGCTCTAAAACTACTTACATAATTCACAATGCAACGTCTGTATCAGTTCTTCATACTGAGCTTTTGAACTCGATAAGAATACAAAATTACTTTTCATACAAAAAGTTTTCTCTTAAGGAGCCTCCATGGAATGGAGAACCTCCGTAGAAAATCTGACTTGACATTACCTTGGGTTGCTCATTGTCTTACAAATTTACCACCTGGAAGGATTGCTGTAGTAATAAATGTGGGACCATGAATCCAAGCCTAATTTCTAATTTATATATTTACTAGCCGTCCCCTGCCACACATTGCTGTGGCCCAGTCTGGTGATCTGGAAAATAATGAGAAGGTGTTGATTTCACCTATATGCTTGTGGGTGAACATTATTCCTTGCTGTATCTTTGTCAGTGTTGATGTGGAGATTGTCTGGTTTACCTACTTTGGAACATGCAACATATCATTGTTCTTCTTTAGGGGTCCCTTTCAAATCTATGATACTATCTCTCTCTCTCTGTGTGAATCATATCTATTTATCTCTATCTATCTATGGCTGGATGGCTCTTTGTCAGGAGGGCTTTGATTACGTTTTCTTGCCCCGGTGGAGGGATTTAAGTATTTTCTGGCCTTAAGTATTTTCTGTTGGTCATGGGGGTTCTGTGTGGGAAGTTTGCCCCAATTCTGTTGTTGGTGGGGTTCAGAATGCTCTTTGATTGTAGGTGAACTATAAATCCCAGCAACTACAACTTCCAAATGTCAAGGCCTATTTCCCCCAAACTCCATCTCTGTTCATATTTGGGCATGTGGAATATTCATGCCAAGTGTGGTCTAGATCCATCATTATTTGAGTCCACAGTGCTCTCTGGATTTAGGCGAACTACAGCTCTCAAACTCAAGGTCAATGCCCACCAAACCCTTCTAAAATTTTCTGTTGGTCATGGGAGTCCTGTGTACCACATTTGGTTCAATTCCATCATTGGTGGAGTTCAGAATGCTCTTTGATTGTAGGTGTAGTGTAAATCCCAGCAACTACAACTCCAAAATGACAAAATCAAATTTTTTGAGTGATGGTCGCTCCTTGGTTTAGTAGGTGCCTTGTGGCCAAATTTGGCAGCAATTCGTCCAGTGGTTTTTGAGTTATGTTAATCCCACAAAGAAACATTACATTTTTATTTATATAGATTTATTGTTCCAGAAGCGAATTGGGAATACAGTTATAATTTATAGAAAAACCACAAACAAAGTTAAAAACTTGGTATTGTACTAAATTTCCTTTGACCAGAAGCTGGCCACTTGGAGTGCCTCTGGTGTCGCTGTGAGAAGGTCCTCCATTACGCGTGTGGCAGGGCTCAGGCTGCATCGTAGCAGGTGGTTAGTGGTTTGTTCTTCTCCATACTCACATGACGTGAACTCCACTTTGTAGCCCCAATAATTAAGGTTAGCTCTGCACCTCGTGGTTCCAGACCAGAGCACAGTCTGTTCAGTGACTTCCAAGTCACCCAGTCTTCTGTGTGCCCAGGAGGGTGTTTCTCATCTGGTATCAGCCCCAGGTGGCGCAGTGGGTTAAAGCCCTGTGCCGGCAGGACTGAAGACCAACAGGTCGCAGGTTCGAATCCGGGGAGAGGCGGATGAGCTCCCTCGATCAGCTCCAGCTCCTCATGTGGGGGACATGAGAGAAACCTCCCACAAGGATGATAAAACATCCCCTGGGCAACGTCCTTGCAGACGGCTAATTTTCTCACAACAGGACACTCCTGACACGACAAAAAAAAAAGCCACTCATTGAGATTCTGGGTTTTAGCCTTCCACTTTTGGACTCTTGCTTGCTGAGGTGTTCCTGCAAATATCTCTGTAAATCTTAGGAAGCTGTTTCTTGGTTTAAGGCGTTGGCGTGCTGGCTGATATCCGTACAGAGGATGGGCTGGAGATGTCAATGCCTTGGTCCTTTCATTACAGGCTGCTACTTCCCGACGGATGTCAGCTCTGATGATAATGATGAGAAATAAATATGTAATAAATGCATATTTAGTAACAGTACTTGAGTTGTATTGCTTTCTAAACCAAATTAGGAGAGGCAATGAAGCAAAAATGTATAATTTGGTCTCATTAGTTTTTATTTTCTAGAATTGGAATTCGCATGCCTCATTTTGTTTTTTCTTATATGTGCACTTCTATTCTTCATTCAAAACATAATCAACATAAAAATATCTGGTGACAATCCTGGATTTATAAAATAAATGGCAAGAAAAGTAAACTCTAAGACTGTTTTACTAATCTGAGCTATAGAGAAATATACTGAATAAAATGAAATAAAATGTACCTTATAGTTTAATCTCTCAGATTCTATAGCTTTCTTTCAGTTCTGCAATGCTCTTCTTGGAAATGTAGATTTCTGATGCTATGGCAAATTGATATTCTGGGTCATATGGTTGTATGGAAGGACTCTAAGTCTCTGGAGGGCCTTCGTCTTTATAGCAAACTAGCAGTCCCCTGCCACGCGTTGCTGTGACCCAGTCTGGTGATCTGGAAAATAAAGTAACGAGAAAGTGTTGGTTTCTAATATATGTAATGTCTTTATGCTTGTGGGTAAACAGTATTTCTTGCTGTTTCTTTGTCAGTGTTGATGTGGAGAGTGTCTGGTTTGCCCACCCTTTCAAATCTTTGATACTACATCTGTCATATATATGTGTGTGTGTGTTTGTGAATGGCTGGATGGCCCTTTGTCAGGAGGGCTTTGCTTATGTTTTCTTGCCCTGGTGAAGGGAGTTGGACTGGATGACCTTAAGGCAGCATTTCTCAACCTGGGAAGTCAAGACCCAGGGGGGGCGGGCGGGGGGTCACCATGGGAGGTGTCAGAAGGGTATTTTCTGTTGGTCATGGGAGTTCTGTGTGGGATGTTTGGGCCGTTTCCATTGTTGGGGGTGGGGGTGGGGTGGGTTCGGAATGCTCTTTGATTGTAGGTAAACTATACATCCTAGTAACTACAACTCCCAAATGTCAAGGTCTATTTTCCCCAAACTCCATCTGTGTTCATATTTGGGCACATGGAATATTCGTGCCAAGTTTGGTCCAGATCCATCTTGGTTTGAGTCCACAGTGTTCTCTGGATGAAGATGAACTACAATTCCAAAATTCAAGGTCAATGCCCACCAAACCCTTTTAGTGTTTTCTGTTGGTCAGGTGAGTTCTATGTGCCAGGTTTGGTTCAATTCCATCGTTGGTGGAGTTTGGAATGCTCTTTGATTATAGGTGAACTATAAATCCCAGCAACTACAACTCCCAAATGACAAAATCATAATTTTGAGTGATGGTCACTCCTTGTCTTATGAGACGTTTTGTTGCTAAATTTGGTGTGATTTCGTTCATTGGTTTTTTTGTTTTTAAGATACTCATTACGCACAGAGCATATATATATATGGTTTAGCTGCTTTCTTCTCCAAAATACTACGTTGGAGTTAAAGGCCAAGCCCAGTTTCTGAACCATAAGCAAATGGGGATATATCAAAGAAGCTTCACTGTTTTCCATGGGGCAACTTGTTATAAAAGAACAGAGATATTCTGAGTTTCTACGAAACAGACAGGTGAAAAGTCAGAGGATGACACCTGTATCTCTTGAAAACATTGAAGTAATAGAGCAGAATGGAATCTGAATTAGTTGGCCAAGAATATTTTGTTTTCATAGACAGAAAGATGTCTCAGAGTAATTTCTCTAGCTTTCTTTCAGCATAACATTGTTAAGTTGCTTCCAAACTGGCAGATTAATTAAACTTTGGCACTTCTATAAACTTCATCCACTCTGTCTGCATTCCACCTTCAGGCAACATACTTCTACAGGTTAGTGATGGGAAAGAAAAACAGAGGGAATGCAGATTAGTTATTGGCTGTCAATTGTTTGGTTAGTGGCATTATTGTTCTTTCCTTCTTACGGAAAGAATAAATAGCTATCTATATAAATAAAAATGTAATGTTCGTTTGTGGGATTAACAGAACTCAAAAACCACTGGACGATTTGACACCAAATTTGGACACAAGACCAAGACCCATCATTGTTTGAGTCCACAGTGATCTCTGGATATAGGTGAACTACAACTCCAAAACCAAAGGACACTGCCCACCAAACCCTTCCAGTATTTTCTATTGGTCATGGGAGAACAACCCAATGTATGTCCTTCACGCAAAAAAAAAAAAAAGAAAATAAAAGAAAAGATTTTGTCATTTGGGAGTTGTAGTTGCTGGGATTTATAGTTCACTTACAATCAAAGAGCATTCCGAACACCACCAATGATGGAATTGAACCAAACTTGGCACACAGTGTGTATACAGCCAATCAGTGACTAGAACCCTAAATAGTAGGCTTGTAGGGGGTGCTGGTAGTTCAGATCTAAAGTAAATTTCGATTTTCACAGAAAAAATGCTCAAAACTTCCAAATCCTTCATTAATGGTTTCAAAGTGTTATTTCCTGTTTCATTGGGTGATCTTTACTTTGAAAGTAGTTGTTTTACTCCAGATCCATCCACTCTGGTTAAAACCGCTTCTCTCGCTTAAGACTGAAGCAGTAGGAAAAAGAAAGGAAAGGAATCCATCCACACTGGTTTAAACTGACACGGATCCATCCACACTGGTTAAAACCGCTTCTCTCACTTAAGACTGACGTGGGAGGGAAAGGAAAGGAAGAGAATCCATCCACACTGGTTAAAACTGATGCAGGAGGGAAAGGTAGTTCAGATCTAAAGTCCATTTCGATTTTCACAGAAAAAATGCTCAAAACTTTCAAATCTTTCATTAATGGTTTCAAAGTGTTATTTCCTGTTTCATTGGGTGATCTTTACTTTGAAAGTAGTTGTTTTACTCCAGATCCATCCACTCTGGTTAAAACCGCTTCTCTCGCTTAAGACTGAAGCAGTAGGGAAAAGAAAGGAAAGGAATCCATCCACACTGGTTTAAACTGACGTGGATCCATGCACACTGGTTAAAACCGCTTCTCTCACTTAAGACTGACGTGGGAGGGAAAGGAAAAGAAGAGAATCCATCCACACTGGTTAAAACTGATGCAGGAGGGAAAGGAAAGGAAGGGAAACCATCCGCACTGGTTTAAACTGAAGCGGGAGGGAAAAGAAAGGAAGTGTATGTTTTGAATCTGTATTACTGTTGAATATGTTTTAACTGCTTATATTTTTTACCGTTTTATAATCTTATATGGCAGTGGTTCTCAACCTTCCTAATGCCATGACCCCTTAGTACAGTTCCTCACGTTGTGGTGACCACCAACCATAACATTTTCATTGCTACTTCGTAACTGTAATTTTGCTACTGTTATGAATCGTAATGTAAATATCTGATATGTAGGATGTATTTTCAAATCCCAAATACCCAATATGCCCAAATTTGAATACTGGGAGGATCAGGTGGACATTGACCTTGAATTTTTGGAGTTGTAGTTCACCTATATCCAGAGAGCACTGTGGACTCAAACAATGATGGATCTGGACCAAACTTGGCACAAATACTCAATATGCTGAAATGTGAACACCGAAGGAGTTTGAGAAAAATAGACCTTGACATTTGGGAGTTGTAGTTGCTGGGATTTATTGTTCACCTACAATGAAATAACATTCTGAACCCCACCAACAATAGAATTGGACCAAACATCTCACACAGAACCCATGACCAACAGAAAATACTATGTTTTCTGATGGTCTTTGGCGACCCCCCTAACACCCCCTCACGACCCCCACAGGGGTCCCAACCCCCAGGTTGAGAAACACTGTTATATGGTATGTTTATTGTTATGTGCACAATGTGGCATTGAATTTTTGCCATAGTTTGTAAGCCACCCTGAGTCCTCTTCGGAGTGAGAAGGGCAGGATATAATATAGTAAATAAAATAAATAATAAATTAATTAAACTGCCGCGGATCCATCCACATTGGTTAAAACCACTTCTCTCGTAGGAAGGACGTAGGAAGGAAAGGAAGGGAATCCATCCACACTGATTTAAAATGCTTCTCTGGCTTGAATCGAGGCCAGGGAACAGAAGTGGCGGAAAAGCTGAATAATTTCCGACTCACTTACTGATTTGTAGGAGAAATGGCAGAAAAAGCTTCGGAAGGGCAAAGGCACTTTCAGTTTCCTTAAAAACTTCAAAATTGTTTCAAAAAGGAAATCTTTCCGAATTTATTCCGAATTACAAAGATTCTGACCGAACCTAATCATATCTACTAAATAGGCATCTTTTTTAATGGTCTGGGGATCTGCTGTAACATTTTGTCCCAAGTTCTGCTTGTTACTGAATGATATGCTTAATATTATTTTTGTGAAATTATAGAACTGGCTGTTCTTTGCTGCTTCCGTCACTCTGAACTGTTCTCTGAGAGCAACTTGCTGTTTTAATCTAGAGCAATATTGATTTGTCTGAGCATGAATCCCAAATGATTAATCTCCATGTGTGTACATAATATGCCTGTCTGTGCACCATTGAGGCGAACAATCTCTTGCAATTTGAATCTAAGGGCTTAGAAAATGCTTGAGGAATCTTTTTTTTTGCTGCCAAGTCTTCCATTCTCAAAAAAAGGTCCACTACTACATTTTTCTTGAAAGCTGGGCTCAGCATTTGGCTATAGCCATTTTCCTTGTGATGTAACTGTTTGGCCAACTCCTGAGCTAATTCTAGGAAACCTTTCAAATCTTCCGTTTTGGCATACATACATACATACATATATATCCATGTTTTTTTTTTAAAGCCAGTATATCAATTGTAAAATACAGTCTCTTAAAAAAATAGCTGGCAACCATGATATATTAAAAATGTAACTTTCATTTCCACTTGTCCTATAATGCTCAAGCTTCAACTTTTTCTGTGCCTTACATATATTCCTCCCACATCCACTCAGTCTGCCTGTCTCTCTGAAGTTGCCTATCTTTCTTTGCCCACAGTTAAAGCTGCACCTATCAAATATAGCCATCCCACCACAAAGAAGGGACTGTGAACCATAATGCCAGAGCTTAGACCAGTGGTTCTCAGCCTTTCTAATGCGGTGACCCCCAAATAAAGTTCCTCGTGTTGTGGTGACCCCCAACCATATTTTCATTGCTACTTCATAAATAATTTTGCTACTCTTATGAATTCTAATGCAAATATCTAATATGCAGGATGTATTTTCATTGTTACAAAGTGAACATAATTAAAGCATAGTGATTAATCACAAAAACAATATGTTTAGGGGAGTATGGATAATTGATGATGGGATTTGCAGTAGCTTCAACCAATTCAGCTCTGACTTCCACAGACCACTGTGATCTCCCACGAATTACACACCTGGACCAAACTTGGCACATAGAACTCCCATGACTAACAGAAAATACTGGAGGAGTTTGGGATGAATTGACAGTGATTTATGGGAGATGTAGTTCGCCTACATCCGGAAAGCACTGAGAACCCAAATGACTATGGATCTGGACCAAACTTGGCATGAATACTCAATATGCCCAAATTTGAAAAATGGTGGAATTTGGGGGAAATGGATCTTGACATTTGAGTGTTGTAGTTGCTGGGATTTATAGATCCTCAGCCATCAAAGAGCATTCTGAACTCCAACAAAAATGGAATTGAAGAAGCTTGGCATACAGAACTCCCATAACCAACAGAAATTACTGGAGAGGATTGAGGTACCTTGGCATTTTGGAGCTGCGGGGATATATAGTCCTCTCCCATCCAAAAGCATTCTGAACTCATGCAACCATGCAGTGCACTCAAACTTGGCACAGAGAACTCCCTCCACCCGTCCCTCATTCCCTTCTGAGCTTAGAAGGTCGGGCGGTGAAGGCTCCACGGATGGCCAGGCATGAGGACAGCAAGATGAGGTTTACTCACCTTGCGGCCTAAACAAAGGGTGAGTCTTCTTCCCCCATGCCTTTGCCTCCAAAGCTTCTCCTCCTGACTACCCACATTTCTGTGGGAAGAGCAGGAGGAGGAGCCTGCCAGGAGTGCCATGTGGCTGACTCAGGGGGTCGGCAGCCACTTTGGAGGGGACACCTTGGCGACCCCCAGGTTGAGAACTGCTGGCTTAGACCTTGCATTTGTTTGAGGTCCCATCTACACTGACAGTTTAATTCAGTTTCAATGTGATTTTGTTGTGTAGATGATTACACAGGAAAGCCTGGAACCAATTTGAGGCTCAGATGGTGATTGCACAAGCCACAGATCACTGATGTGCATTAAGAGCTTTCTTTTAGCACTTTTGTGGGAGTTTGGTGTCTGGCCATTATGGATTGAAGCTAGATGGGGCAATAGGGTAAACTAAGGTAAGGATGCTGTTAGAGTTCAGCCTATGATTGTGTTTCAGGATCAGGGTGCTTTGGATGTGGGGAATGATATAAATGAGGTTCAAGATGGTTCAAGTCCCTCTGGGGAGATAGAGCAGAATATAAATAAATAAATAATAATTATTAATGGTTTGGTCAGTAATATTGATGCAGAGAATGACAGAGAGACACCTGTTCAAAGTGTAGTTTCCCATGAGAATGTTCCTACAGGGTATAGAGATGATGGTTTACTCCCTGAATTGTTCCCAGAGAGTTCCCAGGATTTGGGGCTTGAAAACAACTCGGCACCTGCTGAAACTAATGAGCATATATATAGTTGGGCAGAAATTAGTCAAAACAGACAGGCCAAGCAATGCCTTCGACATTCTGCCAGTCTTCAACAGAAAAAGATAAGGGCCGCTCAAGGAAAGCGGAACCACTTTCTGAGTACTTGGAAAGGCTTAAAAGTTCCAAGCATGGAAAATACAGTCAGATGAAGCATCGTTTGGAATCGTGCTAAGTTCTTGTCCTCATTTTAGAGAAGCCTTGCTTTGAAGATTCATGTTTGAAGATTTCTTGTTTCCTAGTTTGGGTTTTATCTCTTGTGATTACCTGCTCATGCCTTGGATCAATGCTTCCTGGTTCTTTGGATTTTGTTTGAGAGTTGTGGTCTTTATTTTTTGGGCATTGCTGAATTCTACATTGGACTAATTTGTTCCTGCTTATCTTTTTACCTAATTGGATTTACCTCTTCCTTTTACTTATCTTCAATAAAAGGATTGTTTTTCTATTCAACATGTGGTGTTTTAAAGTCAGAGGGTTATTCCTGTCCAGGAGTGCAACATATACCATGCTTTATCTGTCACGAATTTCCATCTACAATATACAGTGAAACCTCGACGTAAGAGCATTTTGAATTAAGAGCTATCACTTGGTCTGGGTTTCACCTTGACATGAGAGCAGCATTTTGAGTTAAGAGCTAGTGCCAGAGGAAGCGCTAGTGCCAGAGTACAGGGTTTTAGGACTTCAAGAAAGCAGCCTCTGTGCCTTATGCTCTTTTCCACTTTATTTATTTATTTATTTATTTATTATTTGAACTTATATGCCGCTACTCCCCTGGGGCTCGGAGCGGCTTACAAGAATAGCTAAAATCTAACAAAATTTAAAAGCAATTTAAAATAATTTAAAAACAGCAATATCAAACATTAAAAGCCTGTCGAAACAGGTATGTCTTACATGCCCTGCGGAAAGCTGGTAAGTCCCGCAAGGTACGGACTTCAGGTGGCAGAGTACTCCAGAGTGATGGTGCCATTGCTGTGAAGGCTCTGCGTCTGGTTGCTGTTAGACGCAAGGTCTTGACACTGGGGACTTCCAATAGATCTTGGTCGTCAGAACGGAGGGATCTCTGGGGTTGGTAGGGGGTGAGGCGGTCCCTCAGATACATCGGCCCCAGACCATGCAAGGCCTTAAAGGTGAGTACCATCACTTTGAAAGTGATCCTGTGCTCAGTTGGTAACCAATGCAGCTGTAGTAAGATTGGAGTTATGTGGCATCTCATTGGAATTCCCGCAAGAAGCCGAGCAGCTGCATTTTGCACCAACTTGAGCTTCCGGATCACCGACAGAGGAAGGCCAATGTAGAGGCCGTTACAGTAGTCCAGTCTTGAGATGACCATGGCCTGGATCACCGTAGCTTGGTCGTCCCTGGACAGGTAGGGGGCCAGCCGTCTAGCCTGCCGCAGATGAAAGAAGACGGTTCTGCTAACGGCGGAGACCTGGGCCTCCATCGTCAGCAGAGAGTCCAAAAGGACTCCCAGACTCTTTATCAATGATGACGGGCGTAGCGCCTCGCCATCCAGGGTAGGCAGCTGGATGTCCCCACTGCCCGGTTGACCCAGCTATAGGATCTCCGTTTTTGCACGATTTACCCTTAACCTGCTGGCATGCAGCTTTGGGAGATTGCTGTCTGCTTTGCTCATTTCCACTTTGGGAAATTGCTGTTCACTTTGCTTTACTCCGCTTTGAGTAACTTTGGGTTAGTTGATTTTGTGTGGTTTTTATTCTTGGTATGTTTGCCTTCATAAAGGGAGAGAGCAACGAAGGAAGGTTGGAATGAGTCCAGTGTGAAGAAAATGATGCTTCTGTCTCTTCACTTTATGCTTTGTGTTTCCTTGCCACAACTTTGTGTTTCAACCATTTTAAAGTTGATATTTCTCTTTTTATTGTTCCATGTGAATGTGCAGGTTTTGCCTTGGTGTTACACTGGCCAACACACATTTTGTTGCCTGAAATGTGCTTTCTTGTCACAACTTTGTGCTTCTACCATTTTAAAATTGATCTTTCTTTTATTGTTCTGTGCAAATGTGCATTTATACATCTGTTACATTTTCTTATTTAAAGATATGTAACAAAAAATGGAGGTGGGGATCGGTTTGATGGGACGGAATGGATTAATAGCATTTCAGCAAATGTCAATGGGAAAATCACTTTGAGATCAGAGTGTTTTGAGTTAAGAGCTCAGTCACAGAACGAACTCTTGAGTCAAGGTATCACTGCATGCTAATATTGACCTTACCCTAAGGGTAGGCTGTTTTGTCCCTATTGATACTTTTTGGCCTATAGCTCCAGTCAATCTGAGCAAACATAGTTAGTGTAGGGAGATATGGGAAATGCAATCCATAAACACCTCAATGAGCACAGTGCTTACCTTTGTCTTACAGAGCGGTTGTTGTGAAGAACACTGAGAGCAGCCCTATCATTAGACAGAGTGAGGTGGCTGTTTCAAGCATTCGGTGCTAGTACATGTGGACCAAGAGCAGTTTGTTGGAGAACAAATGTAATAAGAAATTCAATGTGCAGATTTGATAAATGTGAATTTAATATGATATGTGGGAATGAATAGAAGAATGGAAGATGAATGTATGGATGGAGCTAATAATTTTGGAGACACCAGTATAATATTAAGGCCTGCAATGACTAACTACCTGCTTGCTGGACTGTAATTAAAAGTTGCTAATAAGAGCTGAAAAGTAAACTCTGATAAGAACTGGGACAGTGATAATAGAACTGTTTACAATGTTAAGATGGAAGTCAACATAAGATCAACACTAATCAAGAAGATCAAGACCTGGCCAGGAAACTGAGATGGATCCAGGATGGAACGTCTATCATTAATTTACAACTTTGGGACTACATCAGCAGAATATTCCTATAAAAGACTCAATCTAATAATGCTCAAAGTGTGGCAGACCTGAGGAGTCTGTTCCACCCACTATGCTCTGCTGCATGGGAAGGAGAAAGATAGTGTACCTATGGAGAGTGGCAGATTTGCATAGGAGCAATCTGGTCACTTTGGGGCTTCTTTCTCAAGGGAAGAGGAAGAAGAGCTTCTGGAGTCTTAGATTTTGCGCAGGGAGTCAGATTCTGTTTTTGGGGTTTTTTGGTGTGTCTTCATAAAGGTTTCAAGCTACAGTGGCCCTAAAGCAACCCTATTGTAGAGTTTTCTTGACAAAATATGTTCAGGAGAGGTTTGCTCTTGTCATTCTCTGATACTGTATAGAGAAGCAAAATTCATATCAAATATACTCCGATGTGCTCAGAAACCTAGTACTAAAGACTGAGTCTTCCCCATAGTTTTGATTTGACACAGGCTGTCATTGACGGCAATGCCTTTCAATGACATGACATGGCCTGTTTGATCAGGGTGCAGCTGTCTCATTGTGAAGTTTGGCTCCAAAGCCCTATCACACCAGATGCACCCTCACCTTGGTTTTACACTGGGCGAGCTTTCTATAAACAAAACTGAAATTAAATTAAGGAGTCTATATGCCAGATAAAATGTTATTGCTGATTAAAAACAAACAAGTCCTTCTTGGGAGTTTGTTGTTTTGGTTTGGTCGACTTTGTCCTATGCAAAAAATACTTGCCTTTCCAGTATCCTGGCCATTTGTCCTTATTTGTCATTGTTTCTTGGCTTTCAGAGATGTCAATCTGTTCTTTTCTGGCTCCCAGAGACATGATTCTTTCCATTAGCCATTGCTGGAACAAAATAATACTGGGCTGTACAGAGGAGAGATTGTGTGGTCAACAATATAGCCCATTGATTCAGACATTGTGGTCTTGCTAGGATTAAAAGGCATGGTATCTGACCTATCATGAATTTCTTCTCCCTAGAAACCTGGCAGGTCAAATTTTCAGGGAGCTGATATCTTTTGGTAGTACGGAGATATATTTTGTCCTGTAATCAAAATTCTGTAATAAATATTCTATTTTTTGTTGGCTAGAACATTCCAAAGAAAGATGTTAGATCAAATAAATGGAACTAGGGGCCAAATACTTCAACATGTTGTGATTAAAATGGGATTGGTCAGAGTTAAACCTTTGAAGTGACACTTGAGCACATGTTGCATATTGTAGGATCTTCAGGAGCATGCTATGCTTTTTGTTGCACATGGCAATAGCCATTGCAATATTTTTTTAATTAAGGAAGCAGTGTGTAGTCTATGGCCATGCTGCATTGCCAAAGGCATACTTGGATGTCCAATCAAAATATTTATTGCTGTTATTTATAAGCAGGTAAAGCATACAACAAAATATTATACTGTACAGTAAAAAGTCCACTGACAAACTACAGCACTTGGTAATCATTTGTGGTCTCCCAACCAAGTACTTGCCAGTGTGTCCCTAACTTAGCTTCCAGGATCAGAAAGAATCTGGTGCTTTTAGGATTTTTCACCCATTTATTCTGTTGGTTGCAGAAACGCAAAGATATCTACTGTTCTAGAGAGCAATTGACATGTATTGATACTTTAGTTTTTTAAAGTCTTTCCTCAAAGAGGTATAGGTGAGATTCAACAGGTCTCTTGAGGTTTAATTGTCTTTTCCATAACAGCAAACCACTGAGAACAGTTACTGTTTATGCAGAAACAGGTGGAAATTCTCAATTTATTTATTTAAGCTAGGGTGAAATCCAGACACGGCTGCAAATTTTCCAGGAGTGTTGTTGTTGTTCATTCATTCAGTCGTCTCCGACTCTTCGTGACCTCATGGACCAGTCCACGCCAGAGCTCCCTGTCGGCCGTCACCACCCCCAGCTCCTTCAAGGTCAGTCCAGTCACTTCAAGGATGCCATCCATCCATCTTGCCCTTGGTCGGCCCCTCTTCCTTTTACCTTCCACTTTCCCCAGCATAATTGTCTTCTCTAGGCTTTGCTGTCTCCTCATGATGTGGCCAAAGTACTTCATCTTTGCCTCTAGTATTCTTCCCTCCAATGAGCAGTCGGGCTTTATTTCCTGGAGGATGGACTGGTTGGATCTTCTCGCAGTCCAAGGCACTCTCAGCACTTTCCTCCAACACCACAGTTCAAAAGCATCTATCTTCCTTCGCTCAGCCTTCCCTAAGGTCCAGTTCTCACATCCGTAGGTTACTACAGGGAATACCATGGCTTTGACTATGCGGATCTTTGTTGCCAGTGTGATGTCTCTACTCTTTACTATTTTATCGAGATTGGACATTGCTCTCCTCCCAAGAAGGAAGCGTCTTCTGATTTCCTGGCTGCAGTCTGCGTCTGCAGTAATCTTTGCACCTAGAAATACAAAGTCTGTCACGGCCTCCACATTTTCTCCCTCTATTTCCCAGTTGTCAATCATTTCCTGGAGTAGAATATATTAATTCATTGCATGTATATTTTAGCTTATTTTAGCCATTCAGTTATTCAAACAAATATATTTTAGGAAACCTTAACTCAGCCATTTAATTTAGTCTGTACTAATATCAAAGCATGCTTTTTTTATTAATTCAAGATTAATTGTTGGTCAGATCTGTCTCTTGTTTTCAAGAGGGCAACTCAGGACAAAACAAGAACTTCCCTCAAGAAACCCTTGTGGATAGATTAGGTTTGTAAAGGGGTACCTAAATGCAGAAGTACTCTTAAGTCATTGGTATAGTAAGTGTGTATCCATTGCAGTCTGGATATAGACCAGGCCATGGAACTGAAACAGCCTTGGTCTCCTTAGTGGATGATCTACACAGGGAACTTGACAGAGGGAGTATGTCCCTGTTAGTTCTCTTGGACCACTCAGCTGCCTTTGATACCGTAGACCACAATTTCCTTCTGAGACGCCTTGCAAGATTGGGACTTGGAGGCACGGTCCTACAGTGACTCTGGTCCTTCCTGGAGGGTCATTCTAAGAAGGTGTTGCTAGGGGACACCTGCTCAGCCCCACAGCCTTTGTGCTGTGGGGTTCCGCAGGCCTCAGTATTGTCCCCCAAGTTGTTTAACATCTACATGAAGCCACTGGGGGAGATCATCCAGAGTTTTGGAGTTTGATGCCATCTGTATGCACCTCTAGCACCCCTTTCCACCAACTGCTAAGGAGGCTATCCAGGTTCTAAACCAGTGCTTAGCTGCTGTGACAGAGGCTGAACAGTGTATAGGGCTACAGCCTGTGCTGGACGGGGTTACACTCCCTCTGAAATCACAGATTCGTAGCTTGGGAATTCTCTTGGATTATTCACTAAGCCTGGAACTTGTGCACCAGCTGTGCCCGTGTCTTGAGAAGCCAGACTTGGCCACAGTGGTCCACTCTCTTCTTACATCCTGAGTAGACTACTGCAATGCGCTCTACATGGGGCTAACTTTGAAGACTGTTCAGAAGCTCCAAGTAGTCCAGTGGGCGGCAGCCAGGCTGCAACACCAGAGCAGTGTACGTGGAGCAGACATCCCTCCTGCTATCTCAGCTCCACTGGCTTCCAGTTTGTTACCGAGCACAATTCAGAGTGCTGGCTTTAGCCTATAAAGCCCTAAACACCTCTGGCCCAATTTACCTGTCCAAACGTATCTCTCCCTATGAACTGGCTAGAGCATAAAGATCTGGTGGGGAGGCCTAGCTCATGGTCCCAACCCCTTCGCAAGCACAGCTGGTGTGGATGAGAGACAGGGCTTTCTTAGTGGTGGCCCCTCAGCTATTGAACTCCCTCCCCAGTGATTTTAGATTGGTCCCTCCCTCCTGGTTTTCAGGGGAAAAAGTCAAGACCTTGCTCTGGAACCAGGCTTTTGGGGAGTAGGGCAATATGGAACAGACAAATGTAACAGCACAAATGATGGCGGAGACTATGTTTTAATAGTTTTAATAGTTTAACTGTATTTATAAGTTTCTATCTGTTTTATTGCCTAATGTGTTGTATTTAAATATTTCTATTTGTAATGTTGCATAGAAATTTGCCAAACTGTAAGCCGCTCTGAGTCTCCTTCAGGGTGAGAGAGAGCAGGGTAGAAATATATTAAATAAATAAATAGTACAGTGAGTCTGAATTCCTAAAATTGTATAGTTAAGCCATAAAATGGGGTGTCCTTTATTGTATGAGGCGGTATAATCTCATTTCCTTTTAAAGTTCGTTTTAATGTTTGGGGCTTCTCTTGATTCACTGTGTGTTTTCTTGGTATAAGTAGCCCTTGACATATGAAGCGCTGTTTTCCAACCGTAATGAGAATACAGCCACCCACTGGCTAAAAGAAATTGGATTCACACTTAGTGGCTAAAAATACAGATGTATATTTAACATTGAATTCCATATTTCATCCATCAGCTTTATGCTTGTTATGAGAAACGTAATATGATTGGGATCTTTCTTGTGCATGTGAAACCTGTCATTTTAATTTAATCTGTTGGTTTGATCAGTCATACAATATTTTCCACTTCTGACTGAATGGGAAACACCCTTCCCGGCGACATTTTATTACTTCCACTTTGTTTTTTTGTGCTAGGGTGGTGGAGGCCTGTATTCATAGAAAAAATAGCATTTAAAACAAACCATTCTTCCTAGAACGCTGTGTTCATTTCCCCAAGAAAGGGTTTAAAAAAATACTTATCTGCTCTGTTACATAAATTACTCATTCAAAATGTCAGTGAGAGAGAATGTGAAGGAAAGCAAGTAAGCACAAAAATATCTCCCCATTAATATTGGCTCTCATCATAGGAATAATAACTGGAAGTAGGAGTAAACCAAACAAGAGCTTGCAAGATGTGCCAGTCATTTCCTTCCACTGCAGCTGCATAATGTTTGCAGTCTCCCCTCAATAGACACTCATCACAGAACCAAGCTGCTACCTTGCATCATATATATATTATATGGTGTATTTAAAAATCCCAAATGTTTTCCAGCTGATGACCTCAATTGAAGTTTTGAGAACCTGCCGTGAGTTGCTTCACAATGACCAAGAGAGGATGGAATCACAAAATTGCTGTATTATATGTGCTTGTATGTGAAATATAAAATGGAAAAAGTATAAATTTCATGTGATAAATTAAAAAAAGACCATGATAACACCTGGAATACTGTGTCCAATTTTGGGCACCGCAATTTACAGGAGATGTTGACAAGCAGAAAGGTGTCCAGAGGTGTCCAAATTTATTAAGAGCTAGCCTAATGAATCGGTTTGAGCATTGGAGACCATGATCTGAACCCTGCTCAGTTTTGGAAACCCATTGGGTAAATACGGGGAAGTTACATTTTCTCAGATTGAGGAAGGCAGTGGCCAACCATCTCTGAACAAATCTCACCAAGAAGTCTCTGTGACAGGTTTGCCTTAGGGTCATCATACGTTGGAAACAATTTGAAGGCACACAACAACAGCACATTTATTTTGAGATAGTCCTTTTTTCTGATTTTAAGGCAAGCAAAATACAGATCCCGTTTTGTGCTGATTTATGGGATTTGAACTGCCTGCTTTTTGTCATTTTCCCGTGAGGCTTAATCTCAGCCTCTCTCCTTCTCGCTCCCTGTGTTTAGTGCCTCAAGCTGTCAGTTTTGCTACGCTTTATGATCCCGTCTATTTCTCTTTCTGTCGCTCTCACCAGTGCAACACTGATTAGGGGAAGCAGAGAGAAGCTGAGTGGCACGGAGACATAATGGGACTGTTTTCCTTTCCCCTTCCTGCCCTTTGACATAGCATTACAATCAAGCCTTCTGCAGCAAGCATGTGATCCTGTGCTTGGCATCTGGGCTTGAGTGGAAGAATAATTTTGCCACTCCAACAGCTTGGAGGCTTGCCGTCATGTGAGGTGATCGCTCTTTGGCTACGAGAAGTTTACGAATCCAAATCTAAAGTAGATATCCTGAATGTGTACTTGAGCCATAGAGGTGCAACTTTTAGATATCTTGAACATTATCCAGAAACATGTGTTAAATCACTGGCAACTGTGGGAAGACTTGAAGTTTGACAGTCACAGAGTAGGCTTCTTAAAAATACTTGCGGATGTGTTCTGCTATTGTTTAACACGGGTCCACAAACTTTTTAAACAAAGGGCCAGGTCACAGTCCCTCAAACTGTTGGAGGGCCGGATTATAATTTGAAAAAATATGAATGTATTCCTATGCATACTGCACATATCTTATTTGTAATGCAAAAAACCACTGTAAAACAATACAATAATTAAAATGAATAACAATGATAATAAATATAAGCTTACTAGTCGTCCCCTGCCACGCGTTGCTGTGGCCCACATGGAGGTTCTGTGTAGGAGGTTTGGCCCAATTCTATCATTAGTGGGGTTCAGAATGCTCTGTGATTGTAGGTGAACTATAAATCCCAGCAACTACAACTCCCAAATGTCAAGATTCTATTTAAACTCTACCAGTGTTTACATTTGGGCATATTGAGTATTTGTGCCGAGTTTGTTCCAGATCTATCATTGTTTGAGTCCACAGTGATCTCTGGATGTAGGTGAACTACAACTCCAAAACCAAAGGACACTAACCACCAAACCCTTTCAGTATTTTCTGTTGGTCATGGGTGAACTGTGTGCCAAGTTTGGTTCAATTCAGGGGGTCAGAATGCTCTTTGATTGTAGGTGAACTATAAATCCCAGCATCTACAACTCCCAAATGACAATATCATTTTCTTTTTAGTGAAGCACATACATTGGGTTGTTAGTTGTATTGTGTCCAAATTTGGTGTCAATTGGTCCAGTGGTTTTTGAGTTCTGTTAATCCCACAAACGAACATTACATTTTTATTTATATAGGTTAGTATTTCAATGGGAAGTGTGAGCCTCCTTTTGGCTGACGAGATAGGATTGCTGCTGCTGCGGCTGTTGTTGTTGTTGTTGTTGTTGTGTGCTTTCAAGTAGTTTCAGACTTAGGTTGACCCTGAGCAAGGGCTGGGTAAATGACCTTGGAGGGCCATATCCGGCCCCCGGGCCCTAGTTTGAGGACCCCTGGTTTAACATTTCCTGTGGTATGTCCTTGGAAAAGTAAGGATGAAAACAGTTTTCTCATTACGTAAAATACCTTCAAGATCATTTATCATTGGCATATCACTTTGATTTGCATGCTTAGACAGGTCTGTGTAATTCACATACTGAAAAGACGATGAACAAGATGGATTTGTAATATAATTGTGGTTGGGTTATTCCCAGGTCTCACCATTTTGGAATCAGTATGTGCCCTCAAGGTGTATAACAAATCAGTAGTAAAACAGTGTGACGTGTTGCTATTGCTGTCTTTGTTTCCAAGAGAATATTAGGATTTACTACATAATGACCTACGGTTATGAAGCTCTCTGTACAACACCCCACCAGGATGTGTGTATTTATATGTATATTCATTCATGTATGCATGTACTTTTTTTATTCTTTTTAGCTTACGACAGATACTGTTTGACCGAAAAAGCTTCTCTATCCAAATTCTTGAGCCATCATCCATGGTGGATGTAAATGGGAACTATAACTCCATTAACTACTAGCATCAGGGATGTCAAAAATGATTAAATTATCAGACATGACATGAGTGAATATCCCTGGGTAGAGGATCCCATCCTGCACAGATGTAGGCAACGGCACAAGGGGCAGGACCATTTTCCCACCTTGTGGGTTTCACTGGTGCATTTTGATTTGTGCAAAGTGGCATCATCCCTAACCAAACTCTGCATAAAATGTCCTCAGAAGCACTTTATTCTCTGGTTTGTGCAATGAACTCCTACCTTATCCCCCGGATCCCCTTCCTGATATTTTACACTGCCCTGTCTCCCAGTGTTTTAAAATTTTAATCTTTGAACTGGCCCTGCCCACTGTGATCATTTTTAGTGGTTTAATGTTTTGCTTTTATATTGTTGTGCTGCATATTTACATTGGTTTTGTATTTTATGTTATTTTATTTTCTGATTTTCTGTTGTGTTTTTGTGTTATATTGTGTTTTATGTATTGATGGGCTTGGCCTCATGTAAGCTGCCCTGAATCCCCTTTGGGGAGATGGTGGCGGGGTAAAAATAAAGATTATTATTATTATTATTATTATTATTGACACAAAAGCACAGTATATCACAGCAGACGAGATTTATATGCTGGATTTCGTATCACAAAACCACAAGTCGAACACTTCCCAAGCGTCTAGGACTGTGTGATGTATTTTCGAATGATGCGCGCAGATCCAAGTAAGGTGGCCTTTTGCAGTTGACAGATCATAATTTTGTCGATGTTTATTGTTTTCAAATGCCAACTGAGATCTTTTGGCATGGCACCCAGTGCGCCAATGACCACTGGGACCACCTGTACTGTTTTATGCCAGAGCCTTTGTAGTTCGATTTTGAGGTCTTGATAGCGGCTGAGTTTTTCCTGTTGTTTTTCCTCAGTGCGGCTGTCACCTAAGTATGGCAACATCAATAATCCAGACTTTTTTCTTTTCCACAATCGTGATGTCTGGTGTATTGTGTTCCAAAACTTTGTCAGTCTGGATTCGAAAGTGCCACAGTATTTTTGCGTGTTCATTTTCCACGACCTTTGTGGGTTTATGATCCCACCAATTCTTTACTGCTGGCAGGTGACATAAGTTCTGATGATGATGATGATGATGATGATGATGATGATGATTATTATTATTATTATTTTAGCCACTGTTATGGCTGCTTTTCATTTTTCTTTGATTTTAGGGTGGTTTATGGGGCTATGGAGGCTTGGAGAAAGCATACCACTTGTTTTGAGTGGATTTTGAGCAAATGAATGCTTTTAAAAAGAGTTTGTGAGCTATGGGAGAGTTCTTAGGGGCTTCAGGGGTTGCATTTGAGGGTTTCTAGGGGTCCCAAGAACCACATTTGAGTGTCACATGGGCCTCATTGCATAGATTGTTGCGGAAAAGTCCACTTTGTGTGTGGCCTGCAAAATCAGACTTTACTCACCTCAATCAGGTGTTATTGCTATACCGACATGGAAATTAGGTGAGCGATTCTCTGATGAATTGTTTCCTTTTGTTAACCCAAATATGTCATAATGTCAAAATATCTCTTGAGGAAAACCAGACGTGTTATTGGTTCCAATCTGTCTAAGACACACTACAGCCAATGTTGAGAGATCCCTTAAAGGCATGTATATTGAGAATGTATATGATTTTATATATATGCTTTGGAAGCATACATGATAATGGGTATCTTCTTATTACTTGCTATGGCATGTTTAGATATTACTAAATACTGGATGGCCTCTATAAGACTATGGCTAGACTGTATATCTAAACTGGTGGAAAACTTGACATATGAGCTAAAAGTCATCAAAGCAGCAAATAGAGAATTGTTTTGTATGGAAAGTTAGTAAGTTAGTACAGATTTAAACAGAAACATCCTGCTATCTGATCCGTCAGCAAAACCAGGGTGCTTTTTAGGTGTTGTGTTCATCCCAGTTGGTAAACTCAAACTTCACTTGCAATATTTTTTACCTCCTGTGGCATAAAAACGTTACGAATGAATATATAACAGCAAAAGTTGCTACAGATCATAGCCTGAACTGCCCCCTACACAAAACTACAGTTCAACATAATCACCATCAATTTGTACACATTTGCACTATTGCTTAACCCAGGTATCAAAACCATTTTGAAAAAACTTAGGATTTTGCTTTTTTACTTCATGATTTTAAAGCTGTTTTAATGTCATTCAAGTAATTGAATTAGAAATCACGTAGGCTGTCTTTCAGAGGTCCAAGCAGGTAAAAGTCAGAAGGGGCCAAATCACATACATTCTTCAAGCAATGATGGATTTCCTTAGGTGCACAACCTTGTTTTGCCAAAAATTCAATGACAACTTTTTCTTTTGGACTCATGGTTCTAATCAGTCAATCAGAAAATGAAAAGACTACATCAGTAGAGTAAGGTTACCTCTGTCATATCATGCAGAGATAGTCCAGTAGCTGTGAAAAAAAAAGTTAGACCAATGGAGGCATTATTTTTTGACCCACACTCATATTACTGTCATCACTGTAACTGTCCCATCAATCTCCTGTCATTATTATTATTTATTATTTTATTTCATGCATTTCTACCCCGCTCTTCTCCCCCTGAAGGGGAACTTGGGGCTGCCTTACAAAAGCATCATATGATGCTGTCAGCATATAAACTATCAAAATTACATTTAAAATAGTAAACAAATCATTAAAAACATTATACAAATTCATTAAACAATAAATTAAACTTGGCAATTAAAATTAAACATGTCATCCCACAATTCCCCAGGTTTTGCTATCTCTTATATTATTTCCTTTGTTCTTTTTGCATATTGTTATATAATATCTATATAAATAAAAATGTAGTGTTTGTTTGTGGGATTAACATAACTCAAAAACCACCGGACAAATTGACCCCAAATTTGGACACAATACACGTATCAGGCCAACGAGTTACCATCACTCATAAAACACTGAAAAACACAGCGGAAGGGACTTGGAAAGCCAAAAAGCAAAAAATACATTATAACGCATGTGCAAAACCACACACACACACATATACGCAAATATATACACACATATATACACACACAAAACACATATACACAGACTAGGCCACAGCAAGGTGTGGCAGGCGACGGCTAGTGTTGAAATAAAACAATATACATATATATAAAAGGGGGAAAGAGTATGGCTTTCCATGTATATAGATATTTCTTACACAAACAGTTATAACTTCACTCTAGGGCACTAGAGCATATAACAAAAATGTCCAGCTGGGGAAGAACAGTAATAGTGAGTACTATTTTGGAAATTGGGTTGCATCAGCATCATAGGCAGCCATTGTTTAGGGTTGACTGGTCCAAGGACAGCTGATATGATTAAAATTCATTGATCCCAGTCACGGAGTGCATCATACAGAAGACTGATTGTCATCTAGAAGAACATATACATGTCACGATGCAAAAACAAACATAGCAAAATTGGCAAAATAAAAATGTTAGAAGTAGAAAAAAAAATCAGGAACTTCTATGCTGCTATATCATTGGGATTCTGAGACTCAGTAATTTAGATCAGAAGTGGGTTTTTCTGTTGGGTCAAAATTTCTTTAATCCTAGTAAATAAAAATCTGCTTTAGTGTGATAGCTCAATCAAGAAAGGGATTTGACTTAAGGGCTGTGAACAATCCATTGATGGACGTGTATTCTTTCTACATAAAAAATAGTATGAGTGAGGTTTTGGAGCACTATCTTAAACCATGGAGGCTTCCTCACCACCTTTCTCCTTGAAGTAAAGAAAAACAAGAACAGATTTTCAACTCAGTTTGTACACTCTTACAAAAAAGTTGAAGTGGGAAGAATTAACAATCAAATGCATGAACACCCGTGGTAGTAACACAGTAGTTCAAATTCGTTTTTTATTCATTTACATTTCACTAATTTCACAGGATTATGATGCGAGCTTGCTTACAAAAATTAAATCAGATGTAGACAGAAACATATAAACAAAGACATACAGAAAGTTATTATTAAAATATTATAAAACTATATAATTACATCATTTAAAACATACCCTTTAAAAATTTTTTTTGACCCGTTAGTCATTTCTCAGAAGAAAAAATGATTTTTGTCATTTGGGAGTTGTAGTTGCTGGGATTTATAGTTCACCTACAATCAAAGAACATTCCGAACTCCACCAACGATGGTATTGAACCAAACTTGGCACACAGATCTCCCACGACCAACAGTGTCCTTTGGTTTTGGAGTTGTAGTTCACCTACATCCAAAGATCATTGTGGATTCACAGTTTGAATCCACAGTGATCTTTGGATGTAGGTGAACTACAACTCCAAAACCAAAGGACACTGTTGGTCGTGGGAGATCTGTGTGCCAAGTTTGGTTCAATTCCATCGTTGGTGGAGTTCGGAATGTTCTTTGATTGTAGGTGAACTATAAATCCCAGCAACGACAATTCCCAAATGACAAAATCTTTTTTTTTTTAGTGAAGGACATACATTGGGTTGTTAGGTGTCTTGTGTCCAAATTTGGTGTCAATTTGTCCAGTGGTTTTTGAGTTCTGTTAATCCCACAAATGAACATTACATTTTTATTTATATAGATTTTTTTATCCCACACTATGTCTAAAGTTCTCATGGTTACATATAATAAAATCAGTATAAATAGTTTGAATCAATCACGATATAATACAGTAAAATATAGTTTGTAGTCCAAATTCAATCATGTTAAAATGGTTAAAATCATGCACATGTACAAGCCGTGTTTTAACTAGAGCTGATGGGTTAGGGACCAGAGCGCTGTCAGAAAGCTGAATTGGTTGAAAAGTGGAACCCTGTTTATTTTAGCTTGCAAATGCATTTTGGCTGCTGGGAACATGTAAATAGCACACTATATATCACTTTCAAATACGTAATAAAGTTAATAGAATTTTTGCACACAATCAAAACTGATTCAAGAATAATCCCCAGGCATATAGTAGTACATAGTAAAGTCACAGCTTGTGGTAAAGTGCTAGTTATGTGTACACTTTCTGTCAAAACCCACAAAGGACTCTTCGTCCGTGGGGGCAGCAAATATATCTCGGATTCTCTTCCTTTGTTGTTCCCCGTTCGACTCCTGGTCACTACTAACTCTCTTTCTACTCTGAGAGTAGACCATGGTACTCTCCTCTTCACTCTGAGACCCATCGTCCTCGGAGAAACCCTCAAAGGATTCTTCCTCTGTGGAGGCCGCAAGTATATCCCGGATCCTTTTCCTTTGACACTCCTCATCAGAGTCTGACTCTTGAGTAACCCGTTTCCCTCCTCTAGCCTCCAACCCACCGTTTACACCAGTAATAGCAGGTTTTACTACAACACTTTCCCTTGCTGGTGATAATAGCACAAATGGAAGAAGTTCTGTTATTTTGGGTGCTGTGCATCTGCAATAGACATATATGATCTATTTCAATCAAAAGTTATGGAATCCATGGTTTTGAAGAAAATTGCTATTGCATTGTGAATAATTATTTCCCTTATATTAAGTAATTCCCCCTCAAACAGTTTTCAAAGGAAATGAGTATTTTTCATAATAACTCAGTAAGAGGAACATTTAGTCCTTCTTTTGCTTTCACCTCCTGTGTTAACGGCACAGGAGGTTTCCTTATCGCAAAATAAAATGGGATTTACTGCTGTGTTTTCAAAAGCGGCACAACAATGGTTGGCTTGATTTCTTCAAAACTCCTGCCTAATAATAAAAAGTTGTTTTTTTTTCATAAACAAGAACATTAATATCACTGTGAAAATACATAAAAGAGAAGAAGGAAGAAAGAGAGACATGAAATTTTCCCTGTATTCTTCTAGGAGAAATACATGTGGCTTGATGTGATGGAATTATGGTGTAATCTTGCATTCTTCAACAATCGCAGCATAGAAGGAACAGGCTTGAGAATGTGAAAAATTGAGGCCAGATGTTTTGATTAACCACAGAAATGACATTAAGCAAAAATAGGAAAGTCATGACCAGTTATGTGTTGAAACATCTGCTACTCACTTTACCCGAGAAAAACGGTGCAACTTGTTAGAACTGTTGGAAGCATCTGTTTAATTTTGTCACATGTTTGAAGGCGGATTTGACTGCCCTGAATTCAATAACTGAAGGTGTTTGTAGCTGCGAACAGCAAATCCAACTGCCTTCCTTGTACACACAGTTTCCCCATAAAGAGTTTAATTTGAAACATGACAGGAATAAAAGTTACAGTCAGGAGAAACATCAGGAGAAAATGCCTTTAGAACATGGCCATATATCCTGAAAAAACCTACAACAACCTAAAAGTTACATTGTTTTATTAAAAGATTTTCCCCTACGTCTGACTGTCTTCCATGCGACTATTCCCCACCCCTAGGCATGATTCAGGATAATAGGAGTGGGGCAGAAGCTCCAGAAAATTATATATAGTGCTACCTTGACTTAAGAGTTGACTCAGCTCTTAACTCAAATCATTCTTATCTCAAAGCAGATTTTCCCCATTGAAATGCTGTTAATCCGTTCTGACACCCTGACTCTCCCCATTTTTGTTACATGTTTTTAAATAAGATTATGTACTTTATAAATAACAAATAATGTATAAATGTGCACTCACATGGAACAATTAAAAAAGAAAGACCAACTTTAATATGGTAGATCAGGGGTCCTCAAACTAAGGCCTGGGAGCCAAAGGCCCTCCAAGGTCATTGACCCGGCCCTTGCTCAGGGTCTACCTAAGTCTGAAACGACTTGAAAGCACACAACAACAACAACAACCCTATCTCAAAAGCAGGTCCACACTTTCCATTGAAATACTAATAAGTTTATATTTGTTAACATTGCCCTTTATTTTAATTATTGTATTGTTTTTAAGTGTTTCTTGCACTAAAAATAAGATATGTGCAGTATGCATAGGAATTTATTCATATTTTTTTCAAATTATAATCTGGCCCTCCCAACAGCTCGAGGGACTGTGAGGTGGCCCTCTGTTTAAAAAGTTTGAGGACCCCTGTGGTAGATGCACAAAGTTGTGGCAAGGAAGTACAAAGTGAAGAGGCAGAAACATCATTTTCTTCATACTGTACTCATTCCAGCCCCCCTCCCTCTCTTGCTCTCTCTCCATCTCTCACTTCATGAAGCCAAATATACCAGGAATAAAAAATCAACTAACATAAAGTTCCTCAAAGCGGACAAGAGCAAAGTGGACAGCAATCTTCCAAAGTGGGCAAGAGCATGAGGAATGGAGGCTGCTCCCTTGAAGCTCTAAAGCTCTGTTCTCTCTCACTAGCACTCCCTCTGGCACTAGCTCTTAACTCAAAACACTGCCCTTATGTCAAAGCAAAACCCAGGCTGAGCGATAGCTCTTAACACAAAATACTCTTAAGTTGGGATGGTCTTAAGGTGAGGCTCCATTGTACTTGGACCTCAGTAAAGCAAGAGTTGCTGGAAAAGTATTGGGATTTTGTGGTCATGGAGTTGACTGGATACTTCGGATGCCTATCATCTAGTCAGTGAATATCTTGGTTCACGGGGAAGGTGAAGCTGCCTCAAATACACAGAGGGAATTAGACAGTTCTATTTGTGCACAGATTATTTGATGCTTCATTCCAGAGGTTTGGGAAGTTGCATTCACTGACACAATTGGGAATTGCTCAAGAGTAACGACCCAATATTCACTCATTTATACAGAAAGCTATCTTTGAGAATGCTTCTTTGATCTAAAATGTTATAATACTGAAAAACTGAAGTCCTGAGATCTATCAGATGTGCTTTTTGAAATTCTGTTAAAAAAAGCAACAGTTCAATGATCCGGAAATTGACAGTTTTGTGAATTATGATGGGAGTCTTGAAAACAAGAAATGGTTAGATGCTTGCTTACTTAGTACTTCTTTTCTACAAACTGGAGCACAAACATTAAACCTCGTTATAGTAAGTACTTCTGAATTATCATACACAGGACTGCATGTCGAATGTATTAAAAGAATAGAGTAGACATCTGAAGATGTCTACTCTGAAAAACTGTCATTCCCAGTTTTTGTTTTTGTTTTCGTGTCAGGAGCGACTTGAGAAACTGCAAGTAGCTTCTGGTGTGAGAGAATTGGCCATTTGCAGGGACATTGCCCAGGGGAAGCCCAGATGTTTTGGTTTTTTACCCTCCTTTTACCCTCTCTAATTTCCCTGCATGGGGAGCTGGAGCTAACAGAGGGAGCTCATCCGCGCTCTCCCCGGATTCAAACCCGTGACCTGCCGGTGTTCAGTCCTACCGGCACAAGGATTTAACCCATTGCGCCACTGGCGGCTCCTTTAAAGTAGCCCAAAGAGTTACCATTTGTGACATCGCTGTCTTGTTGCTTTTGCTTCTTTTTGGTTGTGTTTGCTTTTTTGTGGCCAAACTTCTGCAATTGCTGCCTCACCTGCTGCTTAGGAAGACCACCTGGGTTCTAGTTTTCTCTGAAATAGTCAGATTAATGCTATGCACCGCTATAACCTTCTTTTAATATTGTTAAATATAATGTTCTAACTTCCTTTTCAGATGATTTCTATCAGTGTCTATGATTTTGAGAAACAATAATTGAACATATAAAGATTTAACTGTGTTCTTGCTTTCACTTTGCATAAATCATTGGGTTCAGGTCTGTATTTTACTAGGAATGAAGTTTCTCTACATTTCCTTTTATGGATTTTTCCTGAGACTGTGCACTCTGTATAAACATTAATATAAAGGAGAAAAATGTCTGCTTCAGGTTTAAAAATAGATTTCATTAAGCAGGGATGAAATATTACCAATTGTAACTTAGTGTATATAATTAAACATTGGGGGAAAAGTTTCCAGAAACTTTTAATAGGAGTTTGTCAATGACATAACATTCCAGAGTGTTGCATAGAGATTAACAGATGTTTGCGTTTGGTGGATGAATATTAATAAAAAAGCACCATATTTCTAGACAAGCCGTCCTCTGCCACATGTTGCCGTGGCCCACATGGGAGTTCTGTGTGGGAGGTTTGGCCCAATTCTCTCGTTGATGGGGTTCAGAATGCTCTGTGATTGTAGGTGAACTATAAATCCCAGCAACTAAAACTCCCAAATGTCAAGATTCTATTTTCCCCAAACTCCACCAGTGTTCACATTTGGGCATATTGAGTATTCTTGTAGTTTGGTCCAGATCCATCATTGTTTGAGTCCACAGTGATCTCTGGATGTGGGTGAACTACAACTCCAAAACCAAAGGACACCCAGTATTTTCTGTTGGTCATGGGAGAACTGTATGCCAAGTTTGGTTCAATTCCACTGTTGGTGGGGTTCAGAATGTTCTTCGATTGTAGGTGAACTATAAATCCTAGCAACTACAACTCCCAAATGACAAAATCATTTTTTTTGAGTGAAGGACATACATTGGGTCTTAGGTGTCTTGTGTTCAAATTTGGTGTGAATTTGTCCAGTGGTTTTTGAGTTCTGTTAATCCCACAAACGAACATTACATTTTTATTTATATAGATTAATCAAATACTGATCTTTTCATGTATACTATGTAGGGTTCAAAAATTCCCTTCAACTAAACGAAAGGAACCTTTGCATCTAATTCACTTTCAAGTGACCATTTCGTGTATAATACTATACATCTTTACCAATATTTGTATTCCCAATATGTCTGAGAAGCATTTATGTACCCCCTTATATATGGTCAAAGGCAGAACGATATACATTCAGTTATGTTCCCTCTGTTGCATTTAGTATCAGGACAAGAGAGGAAAAACCAATTTTCTTCCTCTAGTCATGATGGTGCTATGATTTAAGAGAATTTAAAATGAAACTAGACATGCTTTGGGTATTCCTTTTATTCTTATTAGATTCACAAACTCATATTGACTCTCTATAAAGTACTTGAAATGTGGAAGTGGCAACAGGAGAAGAAAAAAAGAAATCTTAGTTGTCCATTCTACAAGTGAACCACTGGAACATGTGCAACTACAGTTGGTAGTAGAATCATAGAATCATAGAGTTGGAAGAGACCTCATGGGCCATCCAGTCCAACCTCCTGCCAAGAAGCAGGAATATTGCATTCAAATCACCCCTGACAGATGGCCATCCAGCATCTGTTTAAAAGCTTCCAAAGAAGGAGCCTCCTCCTACTTAGTAGTGGGATAAGATAGTTTAGTCAGGGTCTGAAATGGTCTTCACTGAAGGTGGACATTTCGGTGAAAGCAGGGAATGTAAACATATCCATGTTTACAGTTTATGGTTGTGTATAATTTGTTGATCCTTGGTCCCATATGTTTTCTTCCCTTTTGTGAGGTGGGCAATGGGGTTGGAGGGCTATAGACCCACAACCTTCACTCTGTTTAACACCAAATATTTTCTCTCTTTGGGGAATCAAAATTTTCCTCTTGTGTTTACTTGGGATGGAAATTACAGTACAAGGAAGGGTTGAATAAGGTCTCCATATTTTGTAATTTACATGCTTTGTTTTGTTTTTAATCTGTGCTCTGACATCCTTTGCTTTGATGAGTAGTTTTTAACTGTGCCTTTTTGCTTTAAATCAAAGGGTTTCCCCCTCTTTGAAAATGCCTTCCTTTTTTTAATTTGGGAAAACAAAAGTGAAAAACCATTATTGACAAACCCTTTCTTCCTTCTAAGAATTTCACATTCTTCTTGTGTACTTGAAACTTCTACCATGTGTCATGCTTTTCCCTCCCCGTTCTGTGCTCTAGGCAGGTTGAAATGCCGGCAGTTCCTAATCTCGTCTAACGTTGCACTCCAGGATAGGGATAGCCCTCTGACTTTAAAACACCACATGTTGAATAGGGAAAGCAATCCTTTTATTGAAGATAAGTAAAAACAGCAAAGTAAAAAAAACACTTTAAAGGAAATCCAATTAGGTAAAAAGATAAGCAAGAACAAATTAGTCCAAGGTAGAGTTCAGCAATGTCCAAAAGCAAAGTCCACAAGTCTCTAACAAAATCCAAAGAACCAGGAAACGTTGATCCAAGGCATGAGCAGGTAATCACAAGAGACAAAAAACCAAACCAAAACAGGAAACAAGAAATCTTTAAGCACGAATCTTCCAAGCAAGGCTTCTATGAGATGAGGACAAGAACTTAGCAGGATTCTAAATGATGCTTCATCTGACTACTTTTTCCATGCTTGGAACTTATAAGCCTTTCCAAGCATGCAGAAACTGGTTTCATTTTCCTTGTGCGACCCTTATCTTCTTCTGTTGAAACCTGGCAGAACGCCCAAGGCCTTGCTCGGCCTGTCTGTTTTGACTAATTTCCGCCTGCCTATCTATATGCTCATTAGTTTCTGCAGGTGCTGAGTTGTTTTCAAGCCCCAAATCCTGGGAACTCTCTGGGAGCAACTCATGGAGTAAACCCTCATCCCTATACCCTGTAGGAACATTCTCATGGGAAACTATACTTTGAACAGGTGTCTCTGTTTCATTCTCTGCATCAGTATCACTGACCAAACCATTGTCATCTTGAACCTCATTTACATCACCCCCCACATCCAAAGCTCTCTGATCCTGAAACACATCACAGGTTGAACTCCAACATCTACTTTGGGAGTATAGGACAACCCGCTAGATGTTTCTCATAAATATGTCTCCCATAAGCTCTTTCTCTCTGTTCTACATCAGGAAATATATTCCAGAATAGAAGTCTTCTACTAAAGCTCATCCTGCCAAAGCATGGGAAGTGCAGAGAAGTACAAGAACCAACGTTTTCACTCCAAAATTGCCTCACTATGGGCTCTTCCAGACAGACCCAAATTGTGAAATGAATCGAGATTTAAAATCCCGATTCCTTTTGCGATTTAGGCCACACATTGGGCCCATATCCCAGGTTTTCCCTGGGAGAGGGGGCTACACCTAGCCAGCTCCTGTTTCTCATGACACACTTTGACACTTTCATCTTGACACATGAGATGCTTTCACTGAGCAACCTGAGGATGCAGCCAGGCCCCTCTGGTATGTTTACAAGGAAAACTGAGAGCAGGGAAAGGAGGGTGGGGATGCCATCCCACTCCTTCAGCCTCTTAGAGCCTGAAGAACTGGGATGGCAGTGAGGATTGGCCCCCGAGATCGCAGTGTTCCCGAGACTCACTCCCCACAGGCCCAGCACCTGAAAAGATCTGGATCATGTAGTAAGGTCTGGATCTTTTCAGGTGGTTTTAAAATCCAGAATAAATTGGGAAATCCCAGTTTACTCTGCATTTATCTGTATTAACCTGAGGTGTCATTTGGATATCTCAGGTTAATCTGAAACCCATCACGGCCTGTATGGAAGGGCCTTATATTGTTCACTAGGGTAAGGAGCATCAGAAGAGATCTCAAGCTTTCAAAAGCTGGTAGGATTGAGATGTAGGTCTGTAACATTAGCAAATAACTGCAGTAAACGGTGTCCCTCCCAAGTACCTTATCTATGGATCGAATAACATGGAATGTTGTCAGCTATCACTATATACTGTGGCTACCTTTTAGGTCTTTTAATATAGTACACACTGGATTGCAACATTGTTGCTGTGTACCTTTAGGTCATTTCCAAGTTATCGCAATCCTTAGCCCAGGGGTCCACAAACTAAGACCCGAGGGCCGGATACGGCCCTCCAAGGTCATTTACGCGGTCCTCGCTCAGGTTCAACCTAAGTCTGAAACAACTTGAAAGCACACAACAACAACAACAACAACAATAACAATCCTATCTCATCAGCCAAAAGCAGGCCTACACTTCCCATTGAAATACTAAGTTTATATTTGTTAAAATTGTTCTTAATTTTAATTATTGTATTGTTTTAAAGTGTTTTTGCACTACAATAAGATATGTACAGTGTGCATAGGAATTCATTCATGTTTTTTTTCCAAATTATAATCCGGCCCTCCAACAGTTTGAGGGACTGTGACCTGGCCCTCTGTTTAAAAAGTTTGAGGGGCCCTGCCTTAGCCTATCACATGGTATTTTGGGGATGAGTGTGTGATTGGAAAGTGATTTTTTAAAGATGTAGATTTGATATATACAGAACTTTATCAATATTGAAGGTAACTTGTTTGAACTGTCATTGGTCATACTTGTCCTGGACTAGCTACAATATGCTCTCAGTTTACTGGGACTCAAGGAATCTGAACTCTTAAGCAACCAGCAAAAAACAAAAACAAAACAAAACAAAACAAAGAAATAATACTTGAAATAAAAATTAAAATACACATATAATATAACTGTTGCTTCCAATTAAGTTTGCTTTGATTTGCCTTGGTTTGCTTTTAATTGCTGTATTTCAATATTAATCCTAGTCAATACAGAGTTTATGGTATAATATGGGGTATAGTATTAGTTTGGTTTGTTTTTCATAGTAATTCCCAAGCAACCATAAAGTACTGTAACTTTATCTGGTACCATAGGTGCCGGTTAACTGAGAGTCTTTTGAACATAGGTTCACATACATCGTTGTTTCCTCTGGACATTATATTTTTTATATACTGTAAACTTTAGTTTTCCAAGTGTGAATATAGCAGGCCCATATTTGAAAATCTACATTGTCCAACATTATTTTTTAGGGAGCTGTAATTGCCAGCAATCTTATGTTGGAAACATACAACGGTGGGGAGGAGATATGCTTCCATTTGCCTCTCTGTAATATGTGAAATAGTGTTCAGTTTTCTTTTGTAAAATAGGATAATAATACCATAGCTCTTTGGGATAGAACAATAAAGGTAATGTGGCTGAAACACAGAATAAAGTACTATATAGTATTATAATGTGAATGGAAATAAACCGGGCATTCTAAATCAATCTCCTGACATTGTGCAACATTATGAAAGTATAGATACAAGTTTTTGACAAGTAGAAGTTTGTGCGCTATTTGACCAGTTTATCACTTTTCCTGTTTTTGACTTATTTTGAAACAAGACTTAATTGTGATCTTATCTGAGGTTTAAAGCTACCATTGTGATAGATATCCAAAAGAACTCAAATAATAAATCGTTGCCATTTATATTGCTTTGGAAATTATATTTCAGTGCCTTTGAAATACTGTGAGTGCCATTTTCTACTCATTCTCAGAATCAAAATAAATTATGTGCACATAAATCCCATTTACTTTCATGCAACTTTCCTTGACATAATGTGTTTAGAATCACTGCATTTTGTAACTAAGGCAATTTTGAAAAGCTCAGATTTATTTTTTCTGACTGATTACTGGAATGTATCTTGATTACTTTAAAACTGCAAAAGAAGGAATGAGGGAAAGCTTAAGCGTCATGTTCAAATACCATTAGGAGATAGGCTTTTGGAAAATGGTAGACAGACATACAATATCATCAGCTGAAAGGCATGATCTGACTTAATCTTATAATGTAATGGGTTGGTGTGCGTATCAGTATGCTTTTTTCTACTCTCTGTGGGTGCTATATTAAGGAAACAATCCACTTACCACCAGAATTGCTAATGCTGTTGCCTTAAGTGGAATAAAACTGGTACGAATCGGAATCAGAATGTCTTTTTGGACTATTCTTTTGTTTTTGTAATGTAATTTAAAAGCTCTATCAATATGACTTACATTAACAATGGAAGAATGGGTAGTTTAGAATCTCTCTAGAAAGTGAAGGCATGATTTTAAGAGATCCTGAATACCCATTCTTGCTAAAACATATTAGTGTCTAGCTCAGTGATTCCCAGCCTTTTTTTTGACTAAGGACCACTTTGATTTTTTGTTGTTGTTAACAGTGACCACAAGGCTCAAGAATAATACACTGTTAATCTAAAAATAAACGTTAATCAAAACTTTTAACATATTTGTTAAACTTAATAGTAATATGAATTGAAATGCTATTATAATATAAACAAGAACATTTGAAATAGGAAATTAAATTTGGTTTGCATCAATGTGAGGTTTGAGCTTGCATCTTCTTTACAAGTTGGGTAATCCTAAGGCTAATATTATTGCTCAAAGCTACGCGCATATCATCACTTACTTTCAATCAATTCCTGGACTTGTTTTTAATTACCAGGAAAGCAGAAAACCCTTGTTTGCATAACCACTGTTAAGAGCTTAGGTGTCGTCCTGGATTTGCAGCTGACAATGGAAGCTCAGGTCACTGCTGCCAGCAAACAGGCCTTTTTCCATCTACAACAAGCGAGGCAACTGGCACCCTACCTATCTGATGAGGCTCTGGCAACTGTCATCCATGCCACGGTCATGTCTAGGCTGGACTATTGCAACGCCCTGTATGTTGGCCTTCTGATGTCTACGACCCGAAAGCTCCGTATTGTTCAGAATGCGGCAGTCAGGTTACTCACAAGAACACCTATGAAATGCCATATAATGCCAGTGCTGCAAAATTTACTTTGGCTTCCAACTGGCCTGTATAAGATGTTAGTTCTGACCTTTAAAATTCTTTACAGCCAGGATCCATTGTACCTTAGGGACCGCCTCTCCTTCTCCCATCATCTGAGGTCGCCCAACGCAACTTACTCTATATACTGGGTCCTAGAGAAGTGCACTTGGAAAGTACCAGACGCAGGGCTTTTTCTATTTCTGTCCCTGCCTTATGGAATTCCTTGCTGCCCTATATGAGAGCCATGCGTGACTTAGGGCCTTTTACTCTAGCACTTAAGACCTGGCTTTTTACTAGAGCATTCGATCTCTGTTAATTTTTAATTTTTGTATGTATGTATTTTATCTTTTATAATTTAGCTGTAAATCGCCTAGAGCATTCTCGGATGGAGGGCGATTAATAAGTAATTAAATATGATGATGATGATGATGATGATGATAAATAAGTTGTGAAAAAGAGTATAATCATCATTAAATAAGACAAAAATTAATATGAACGTTGAGGACATATGGTCAGTAAAGCTACTGGAGCTGTCGAATAATTAAACAGCAAAACAGAATCACCAACACAGCTGAGCAAGGCAAAAGAATGCATGGGACTGACTGTCGCAGGGTGGTGTGAGTACGTGACATGTGACATCGATCGCTTGCCCTCCCCCTGGCCTCCCGCACTCAGCCCACGTCCTACTCACCATCACTGCCCACCAGTGCCAATGGATTAATTAAAATGAATAAAGTTTTAATTTTTTTAATGTTTTTCAGACCATATTTTAGTTCTTGTGGACCACTGGTGGTTCATGGACCACAGGTTGGGAACCACTGGTCTAGATGGATCAGAGATATTTCTCCCAGAGTTCTATGGCCATGCTGATTGAGGGATTCTGGGAGCTATAGTCCAAAACTCTAACTTTCCCAAGCTTTGGTTTCTCTCTTTTTTCCATTATACATATACAACATTTCCAGCAGTTAGCGGACATTGTTTATTTTATGTTGAACTTTGCAGTCAACCTTATGACTACCTATGATGTAGATCAGTAACCAACTTGCAAATGCAAGTTTGTAATTACTGAGTTTAATCGCTTAATAGTTGCACTTTCCATCTTTTTCATTAGAAAAAGAGGTGCAACTATTTTCTACACCATATTGTTCAGAACAATATGTAAGAATTCTGCCTTTCTAAACTCTCACTTAAATAAAGTCCAAGTGATTTGGCTGTACAAGTAGATTTAGGATTATTATATCTTTAGATCTGCTAATCTTGATGATTAGCTCCCTCTCACCCTCCATCCTATTTTATTGATATTAGAAATCTCGATTATATAGAAAGGCCTTCACAAAGGGTCATTCCAATATATTGCCACTTGCTAAAGTAGAAGACTGCTATAATGGGACTCCTTTTAATGAAAGAGTTTATCTTTGTCACACAGAAAACAATTGAAGACCTGCTGCATGTGATACTCTGGTGTCCCATATATTTGATTGAGTAGGAGAAGACGTTGCAGCTCATCTAAGGAAGAACAGAGTAGGAGAAATTAATTATGCTGTTCTGAGATAAAGATAAATGTATCACATTTCAAATGGCAAACTGTTTTAGGTTTCAAACTGAAAGCTAAAACCTAAAATATCTGCGACAAACTAGATAGACAGACTCAATATTGGATATTCTTTGTATTAGATACTGAATCATTAATATTTCAGTCAAGTTTATATTGTGACATTATTGCTTCTTTACTATTTTAATAATATGTTATATATGGATATTATGTGTTTTACGGTACTATGGATTTTTGTTTTTACATGGAACATAATGTGAAACAAACTTTTACAACAGTAGATGTTGATGCAGCCAATGACATAGACTCAGGGCAAGTCTACACTGGTCTACTTCACTGGCTCCAACCAGAAATCACATCTATGACTGGACAGTGTGGACTCTGCTTCCACTGCTGAATTTGGGGGCCATCTAAAGGAGCAAAGTTCCAGCCTGGCCTTAGATTTAGATCAGTAGTTCCCAACCTGTGGTCCATGGACCACCAGTGGTCCCCAAGAATGAAAATATGGTCTGTGACCTCACCACTGCTACACCATTGCCTCGAAACCATGCGCCAACAAGAGAGACTGATCTCATGAAACCCTCTTGTAGTGCTGAGACAACAGGTATGTGAGGAGGGGAGAGCCTGACTACCCACAAAAGATTGCTACCACATCAGCTCTATATTATTAAATATGGTTTTCTGTGGAAGAGCAGATGGTGACTACTGGATGGCTTATGTTCTGTATCAGAAACTACAACTGATGTGATCTATCAATTGCAATTTTCTGAATTGGCACCCCAAATAACCAAACCAAATTGACCATAAACTGATTCGTAACCCTTTTGGTACTAATGTTGAAGAGTACTCCCTGGTCAAAGTGGTCTGTGGTGAAAGTGGTCCCTGGTCAAGTGATCTCTGGTGAAGAAAAGGTTGGAAACCACTGATTTAGGTGATGTGTAAATGAGTCCTCAATCTTGAAAAACATATCCTATCAACTCCTTCCTATCAGTTATTCTCAAAGGTGCTACAAGTCATCAACATCACAATTATCAACATTATATTACAAATCTAAGTAAGATTTGTAATATAAAAAGCAATGTACATATAGAGTAGCAAAAGCATGCTGTGAATGAAGAGTGCCTGTCTCATGTGGACTCAGACCATTTCAAGAAGGGAAATCATAGTTGGCATAAGAAACAGTCCTGTGCAACCCAACATCTCTTGGAAACCACAAAAAGTATTCTCATAAGCTAGGTTCAGAAGAGAAGACTGAACCTGTGTGTTGATGCTAGGCTCACCACTATAACATAGCATATTTTCACAAACTATCAACTTTTGAATGCATGATGTAACGTATTGGCCTACTGTGCAGGGCTGGTATTTGGTTCCTTGTAGGACAAAAGCCAAACTGGAACCTGTAATTCAAGCACTGAACTACTGAAACCATAATGCCTTGTACAAGTATTACTGCAACCATTAAGCTTCTGTGCCTCATCTAAGTAAATAAATAAACATATTTCTTTGTTCTTAACAAACAAAAGCCTCTGTGTGCCTACCTACAAGCTACATATATTAGGAAGTAGCCTGCTGAAGTGTTTATTTTATTTATTTACGACATTGATATGCCGCCCTTCTCATCCCAAAGGGGACTCAGAGCTGCTTACAAGTAAAAAGTAAATACAATATATTATATTATTATCATAGCACAATATTAATATTATATATTACATTGTACTATAACATTATAGTATAATATTATTAGTAATATTACATTTAATATAAAATATATAATTATATCATTTATTTATTATTAGTAATATATTGTATTACATTATAATGTTATCAATATTATATGTATATACATTAGATTATATTAGATTTTTGTGTTTTGTATTTGGTGGCAGCATATATTAAACTTAAAGAAGAATAAAGGGAACAGAATCCTCTACAGTTGAGGAACACATAGGGTGATATTCCTAACATCTATTAGGGTATATTTTCGTTACATGCGAGTGTAAGTGGCGGTGTCTTCCTTCTGGGAAGACACATGCACAGGCAAGCCTATTGCCAGGCCCATGGTGAGTCAAATTAAGCTTTATTCAAAGCGTTTCATTGTGCAGAAGGATGATAAACAGTTATTCATCCTTCTGTCACCAGCTTATATCCTGGTTTGTGCATGAATCAGCTTTCAGGTTACAAATTAATGTAACATGAGTGAGTTTGCAAGATGGAAATAGGCGAGCTAAGAAACAATAACTGAACGATAAATGGGAACATTCTTGAGTCCAAATCCCAACAGATGCTTTCTGCTTATCAGTCAAAGGATGAAGTGAAGCAGCATGGAAACTTCGGCCCTTCAAATGTTTATAACTCCCATAATGCATTATAGTTGAGACTTCTAGGAGGTAAAATTGGAAATATCTAAAGGCCTGGATTTATCTTCCCTGTTGTATTTGAAAAGGTCTCTGCTCGTTGCACTTGCTGGTATAATTTTACCATAGTAGATCTGTTCAAAATGTCTTTCTGCCAGCATATTGTTTTAACTATGCATACCTCAAAAAATCTGCAGGAATAGCTATTTTTAGCAAACAATATCTTCAGTTTAATGAAACATTGATTAGGACTGCATGTTGATTAAAAGCTCTGTCATAAGCATTGTGTATGTTTTTTCCAATGGTTTGTGCTATAGGTAGAGGACTATCCATTTCCACTCAGGGTGTGTGGTTTAGGGGTAAAAAAAAATCCCTATAACCAGTAAAATAAACCATCTGTGATCTCCAGAACTGAATGTAGCTCATCTAATCTCAAGCACAAGTGAGACAGCTTCTGAGAATCTCTAGTAGTCTGTGCTTCCTACATCTCTGCATAGTAGAGTAAGAGGTAGATCTTGGAGATTTGTGTTCGGATCTCACAGGCATATTCCATGGGGATGTCAGGCAGGGTCACCTTGATGGCTGATCATACACTTGATGGCTGATCATACATGTCGTCTCACTCTGGAATGCCTTTCCTGGGGAGACTAGAACAGCCCCCTTCATATCCTTCCATTGGCAGGTAAAGACTTCTCCAGTTTTTTTAAAAAGAGAGGAGTTTAATAGGATACTATATCTCTTTTGTTTGTACCATTTGGATTGTTATTTTTAATTCTATGTTTTCATTTTTTAAAGCATTGTTAATGCATATTTAAATTGCATATGTTAATTTTTATATGTTTTTACTGCATTGTCTTTAATGTATTTGGAAGCCATCTGCTATCCCCGTTTTGGAGGGGGAAAGGATATATAATTCAAATTAACAAACAACAGTTACATCTCACCAGATGTTAGCATATCCAGTGGTAGCCAGGCATAATCTAGCTTGGTGGCTTCATTTAAAAGTACTGTATATCCTGGGGTACTAGACGACTGGGGCTATAAGACGACTCCCCAACTTTTAAACACAAAATAGAGAGTTAGGGATATACTCGCCATTTTAGACGACTCCGCATTCCAGCCAGGTGGTTTTTTTCCCCTCTCCTCTACCCCTGGCATGCGGTTGCCCCTGGGCCCCTGGGTTGCTTCCCGCGCCACCTGCGGAAGGGTCTACTGTGCTGCTAAGGCCGCTCTCTTTCTTCCTGGTGCTGGTCTTCTTTTTCTTCCTGGCCCCACTCTGTCGCCATCGTGCCTCTGCCTCCCAGCCCCACCAAGCCTCACGAGAAGCGCTTCTTCTCCCATGAGACGATGCTTGGAAAAAGAAACCACCATTGCTCAGGCCGCTCTCCTTCTTCCTGGCCAACGTTGTCTCATGAGAGAAGAGGCGCTTCTCGTGAGGCTTAGTGGAGCTGGGAGGCAGAGGCTCAATGGTGGCGGAGTGGGGCCAGGAAGAAGGAGACTGGTGCCAGGAAGGAGAGCGGCCTGAGCCTTGCTGGAGGCCCTTCCGGAGGCGGCGTAGGAAGTAGCCCAGGGGCCCAGGTGCCAACAAGGGAGAGGCCTCGGCCTGATCAAAGAAGGCAGCCAGGAAGGGAGGAAGGACGGGGAGCCTGCCCAGGAGGCCGCCATGAGCCAAGACGGTGGAGGAGGAGGAGGCGGAGGAGGAGGGGAGCCCGAGGCCAAGGCCCTCCACACCAAGAGGCTCTACCAGTGAGGAGGAGGAGGAGAGAAAGAGACCCCCAAGGGCTGTGGTGTGCTTGGGATGGGCTCACTGAGGCATTCTGGGAGCCGTAGTTATTAATTTTATTATTATTTTTATTTTATACCTGGCGTACTAGACAAAGATTTTCCAGGTCTAAAAAGTCATCTATTTATTTATTTATTAGACTTGTATACCGCCACTCCCAATTTGGCTCGGATCGGTATATCTAGTACCCCGGGATATACGGTACTCTTTTTAGCATAAGGGAGTGAAGAGGATATAGTAATTTGATAGATGCCAGGTCTTGATAAATCTGCAGTACATAAATACCCACGACTTGGAACCAAAACACAGTCAACATGGATGGGAAGGGGGGGGGGCAAAGAGGAACTAGAGGGCAAGGCCAAGAAAAAAAAGAGAGAAATAAACATTAAAGAGTAGAACTCCAGGCATAATTAAGGTAGTTATTGTTTGTGCAAGGCTCATCTATCACAGGGATCCTTTTACATTTTATCCTGCCCAGAAAGAGCCAGTGGATGGAAAGAGTTATTCCAGGTCTGAAAAGTTATTTGGTAAGAAGGTGCCATCCATAGTCCAGTCATTTAGTATATAAATAATAATAATAATAATAATAATAATAATAATAAGAAGAAGCCATTAGAACAAATGCCATCAGAGCCAGAATTGAAAAGTTGACAACAGAACCCAAATGTAGACTCTGCAAGGAAGCAGATGAAACAATAGATCATATCCTCAGCTGCTGCAAGAAGATGGCATAGACAGACTATAAGCAGAGGCATAACACCATTGCTCATATTATTCATTGGAACTTATGGTACAAATACCATCTGCCTGCGACAAAGAACTGATGGGATCACAAACCTGAAAAAGTTACACAAAATGAACACGCCAAACTCCTCTGGGACTTCAGAATTCAGAGAGACAGAGTTTTGGAGCACAATACTCCTGACCTTATGATCGTGTTAAAAACAGAGTGTGGATCATTGATGTTGCAATCCCAGGCGACAGCAGGATTGAAGAGAAACAAGTGGAAAAGCTGACACGATATAAGGATTTAAAGATTGTACTGCAAAGACTCTGGCACAAGGCAGTCAAGGTGGTCCCAGTGGTGATCGGCACACTGGATGCAGTGCCTAAAGACCTTGGCCTGCACTTAAACACAATTGACACTGACAAAATTACCAGCTGCCAGCTGTACTGGGATCTGCATGCATTATTCGATGATACATCACACAGTCCTAGAGACTTGGGAAGTGTCCGACGTGTGATCCAATACAACAGCCAGCAGAGTGATCGTGTCTACTGTGGACTCATCTTGTTGAGTTTCAAATAATAATAATAATAATAATAATAATAATAATAATAATAAGCTTTATTTATACTCCGTCCCCTCTCCTCTGAGTGACTTGGTGCGGCTTACAGCAAATGAACAAATACAATAAATAATATACATAGAAAATAATCAGTTAATAAAACAAAATAACACAACAATAAATAAATAACAAAATTAAAAACTATAAAGCCCTATAAAACAATATATAATGCCATTTTAAACCATCTATTCCTATTAAGATTATGTATCCTGACTTTTTAGTGTGGGGGTATAGTTCATACGTGTCAGCAGTCAACAGTTCTATGTAATATTAAGCAATGGCATCGATCTGGCTGTGACTTGTCAATAGAGTTACCAGATCTTAAGGTCTGGATCCTTTTCTTCTATCCTTGGGAGGGGGGACGGGGACGGGGCACTATGGGGGGGGGGGGCGTTTATATTTTCCCAGGTTCAGAGAACCTGTGGCTAACTACCTAAAATAAAAATTGATTCTAGATTGGGTAATAGATGGTGAAGACAATTGGTGTGTGGTTCCTAAAACATTATTTCTGTTCAGAAATAGCCGTCTGGATTCAGTACCTGTTTACCAAAAAACAATAACAGTATCAACAAAAGAAACATAGTACTGTATATGGAAGGTAAAAGTGCAAAACTGCCAAGGTGTAATCCTCCTTGATAAGAAGGCTTTACCATGTGTTATTATGGCAGATAGCCAGATCCAGGGATAGCACTTTTAATTGTGAACACTGATGAGAAGCACTAGAGGCCGAGGATCAGGTAATGCGATCATCAGATAAGGCAGTACCTGCCATGGCTGCTAATTTGAACTCAGGTAGGATAGAAACAAGCAAAGAACTGGCTTTCCTATGATGTTTCTAGGCTGCAAACCATACTCTGAAATGCAACATAACGTTTATAGTAGGAATGACTAGATATGTGTGATGCTGATAAAAAAAATATTTGGATTATGTAATATCTATAGAAAATGTGTTTAGAGAGACACTGTGATTCTGGATGTGTGTGTGCCTGGATTTTTTTTTTGTAATGCAACAATTTACTCCTGGGTTGTTGTAGGTTTTTTCGGGCTATATGGCCATGTTCTAGAGGCATTCTCTCCTGATGTTTCGCCTGCATCTATGGCAAGCATCCTCAGAGGTAGTGAGGTCTGTTGGAACTTGGAAAAAGGGTTTATATATCTGTGGAATGACCAGGGTGAGACAAAGGACTCTTGTCTGCTGGAGCTAGGTGTGAATGTTTCAACTGATCACCTTGATTAGCATATAATGGCCTGACAGAGCCTAGAGCAAACTTTTGTTGAGAGGTGATTAGATGTCCTTGTTTGTTTCCTCTCTGTTGTTGTGCTGTTTTAATTTTAGAGTTTTTTAATACTGGTAGCCAGATTTTGTTCATTTTCATTTTCTGGCTACCAGTATTAAAAAAAAACTCTAAAATTACAACAGCACAACAACAGAGAAGAAACAAACAAGGACATCTAATCACCTCTCAACAAAAGTTTGCTCTAGGCACTGTCAGGCCATTATATGCTAATCAAGGTGGTCAGTTGAAACAGTTGGACCCCTCCTCCTCCTCTTCCTCTTCTTTGGAGGCCCCTTGGGCACCTTTGACAAATATAAGGGTTTTTGGAGGAATATTGGGTTAGTTGATTTTGTGTGGGTTTTATTCCTGGTATGTTTGGCTTCATGAGGAGAGAGAGAAAGAGCAAGAGAGGGAGGGAGGCTGGAATGAGTAGAGTATGAACAAAATGATGCTTCTGCCTCTTCACTTTGTGCTTCCTTGCCACAACTTTGTGCTTCTGCCATTTTAATGTTGTCATTTCATTTTTATTGTTCCATGTGAATGTGCAGGTTTTGCCTTGTTACACTGACCAACACACATTTTGTTGCCTCAATTGTGCTTCCTTGCCACAATGTTGTACTTATACCATCCAAAAGTTGATATTTCTTTTTTATTATTCCATGTTTATAAAGTACACATAACAAAATTGGCGAGTTTCAGAGGGGAGGCGGAATGGATTAATATTTATTTACTATATTTCTATACTGCTTTTCTCAGCCCTCGGGCGACTCAAAGCGGTTAACAATAGCAAAATTCAATGCTCAGAACAACATAAAACAGTTAAAACAATTAAAACGGTAGCATATTAAACAATCAATTATACATCAATAAACATCTCGTTGGCGTCTCATAATTAGAATCAAGATCCAGTTTCATCATCCAATTGTTCCATATTCCTATATTCTTTACACTGCCTATTCAAATGCCTGCTTGAACAACCAGGTCTTCACTTTCCTCCAGAATGATAACAAGGAGGGGGCCAATCTAATATCTGTAGGAAGGGCATTCCACAGCCGAGGGGCCACCACTGAAAAGGCCCTGTCTCTTGTCCCCGCCAGACATACTTGTGACGCAGGCGGGACTGAGAGCAAGGCCTCCTCAGACAATCTTAATGCCCTAGTGGGTTCATAGGAGGAGATGCGTTCGGACAGGTGAGTTGGGCCAGAACCATTTAGGGCTTTATAGGCTAAAGCCAGCACTTTGAATTGTGCCCGGTACCAAACTGGCAGCCAGTGGAGCTGGCGCAACAGAGGAGTTGTATGCTCCCTGAGCACCGCTCCTGTTAGTAACTTGGCCGCCGTACGTTCGACTAGTTGAAGCTTCCGGATCGTCTTCAAAGGCAACCCCATGTAGAGAGCGTTGCAGTAGTCTATATGGGATGTAACTGGAGCATGGACTACCGTGGCCAAGTCAGACTTCCCAAGGTACGGGTGCAGCTGGCGCACAAGTTTTAACTGTGCGAGTGCTCCCCTGGTCACCGCTGAAACCTGAGGTTCCAGGCTCAGCGATGATTCCAAGATCATACCCAAGCTGCGAACCTGCGTCTTCAGGGGGAGTGAAACCCCATCCAACACAGGCTGTAACCCTATGCCCTGTTTGGTCTTTTGACTGACCAGGAGTACCTCTGTCTTGTCTGGATTCAATTTCAATTTGTTTGCCCTCATCCAGACCGTCACAGCGGCCAAGCACAGGTTCAGGACCTGAACAGCCTCCAAAGGCATTAATAGCATTTCAGTGCAGTTCAATGGGAAAATTGCTTTGAGATAAGAGCATTTTGAGTTAAGAGCTTGGTCATGGAACAATTAAACTGTTAACTCAAATATCACTGTACTCAGCTAAGCGTGTATAATGTAGCAGCCATACGTTAGCCATGCCTTATTTATTTATTTATTTATTTCGAGGTTTTATATACCGACCCTCTCACCTTCAAAGAGGGATTCGGACCGGTTCACAACATGTGTTAACATACAAAGAATATACAATAACAACACAATGCCACTTCATAACACGATTAAAATATCAGCACCATACACATTAAAACATTATCATCACAGTTAAAAGAGCCAAATCGTCCAACACCATCACAATACCATTCATCATCCTCCTTTCATGTGGGCAAAGAATTAAATCAGTTGTCAAATGCCGCGTTCCACAACCAGGTCTTTGTTAGTTTCCTGAACGTCATGAGGGAGGGGGCAGTTCTGATCTCTAATGGCAGGGAGTTCCAAAGTTGAGGGGCCACCATCGAGAAGGCCCTGTTCCTCGTCCCCACCAGCCGTGCTTGTGCAGGCGGAGGGACCGAGAGCAGGGCCCCTCCAGACGATCTTAGTGGTCTTGATGGTTCGGAGGGGAGAATACGTTCGGAGAGATAAACAGGGCTGGAGTCGTTTAGGGCTTTATAGGTTAACACCAGCACTTTGAATTGTGCTCGGAAGCTAATTGGCAGCCAGTGGAGCTGGTGTAACAGCGGAGTGGTGTGCTCCCTGTACCCAGCACCCGTTAGTAATCTGGCTGCTGCGCGTTGTACTTGCTGCAGCTTCTGGGCAGTCTTCAGAGGCAACCCCACATAGAGAGCGTTGCAGTAATCTAAGCGGGATGTAACCAAAGCGTGTACTACCGTGGCCAAGTCAGCCTTCCCAAGGTATGGACGCAGCTGGCGCACAAGTTTTAATTGTGCGAATGCTCCCCTGACCACCGCTGAAACCTGGGGTTCCAGGCTCAGCGATGAATCCAGGAGAACTCCTTATGGTAGCTAAGTACCATTGAACTCAATCAGGCTTGTTTTGGAACAGACATTTATAGGAGGATTGAACTATAAATCATGAAACAAATACATCAATAAAAAACCTAAGGGTCGCTTTCAATATACCACTTCAATTCTATATAGCTTTAAAACACATTTTAAGTGCATTCATACCCAGTAGTGACATAGGCAAATTTACTGAGGAGCGGAACTATGTGTTTAGTTAAATATAACAGAGTTTCTTAGCCGGTTGATGCATAAATTGGGTAACACCACCGTATTCAGTTTCTATAATTGCAATTTCAGCACTTTCCTGGTTATCTGTATCTTTTTGAACATTCCTGCAATCTGCCCATAATTAACTCTCGGTAGGTCATGGCATTTCCATAAAAGAGGATACTGCCAGTGTTTGGCAGACTAATTAACCTTTCCTTCTGGAGAAGACTCTGAGCCATTTTAGAGCACAGATCGGGGACCTGACTTGGCACTTGAGCTGTGAACTTTTGAACATGACCTTGAACACACAACTGAAACACTAGCCTTGACTTGCTTATCTGTGAAGCTTTGTTCATACACTTCACTGCTTCAGCATTTTAGAAGAATGGTGCACAATGCTAGGGTTAGTCTCCTGTGAAAGGATGGCTGGTGGATCCGTTTTATTTGTTAGAGTGGTACTAGGGTCTGTGCCAGAAAGATTTGTGGTGTGATGAAGGAAATTTGCTTTTCCTTGGAACATTATTGTGGGAGCCCAGCATCCTCATGGCTGAACAGCACAAACCTGTTTTCAATGAAAAATGCACAGTATCTATATAAATAAAAATGTAATGTTCATTTGTGGGATTTACATAACTCAAAAACCACTGGACAAATTGACACCAAATTTGGACACAATATACTTATCAGGCCAACGAGTGACCATCACTCTGAACAACACTGAAAAACACAGCAGAAGAGACTTTAAAAGCCAAAAAACCCACAAAAATTACATTACAATGCATGCACAAAACCACAAATATACACAAACACACATATATATATACGTATACACAAATATACACACACATATATACACACAAAACACATATACACAGACTGGGCCACAGCAACGCATGGCATGAGACGGCTAGTCTATACAAATAAAAATGTAATGTTCGTTTGTGGGATTGACACAATTCAAAAATCACTGGGCGGATTGACACCAAATTTGGACACAATACACCTATCAGGCCAATGAGTGACCATCTATATAAATGCAAATGTAATGTTCGTTTGTGGGATTAACATAACTAAAAAAAACACTGGACGAATTGCCACCAAATTTGGCCACAAGACACCTCCTAACCCAAGGAGCGACCATCACTAAAAAAAATATAAATGATTTTGTCATTTGGGAGTTGTAGTTGCTGGGATTTATAGTTTACTTACAATCAAAAAGCATTCTGAACTCCACCAATGATGGAATTGAACCAAATGTGGCATACAGGACTCCCATGACCAACAGAAAACACTAGAAGGGTTTGATGGGCATTAACCTTGAGTTTGGGAGTTGTAGTTCACCTACATCCAGAGAGCACTGTGGACTCAAACAATGATGGATCTTGACCAAGCTTGGCACTGATACTCAAAATGCCCAAATATGAACACAGATAGGGTTTGGGGGAAATAGACCTTGACATTTGGGAGTTGTTGTTACTTAGATTTATAGTTCACCAAAAATCAAGGAGCATTCTTAAGGCCATCCAGTCCAACTCCCTTCATCGGGACAAGAAAACGTAATCAAAGCCCTCCTGACAAAGAGCCATCCAGCCATAGATATAGATAGATATATATGATTCACACACAGAGAGATATAGTATCATAGATTTGAAAGGGACCCCTAAAGAAGGACAATTATATGTTGAATGTTCCAGAGTAGGCAAACCAGACAATCTCCACATCAACACTGACAAAGAAACAGGAAGAAATACTGTTTACCCAACAAGCATAAAGAAATGACATATATTAGAAATTGACATTTCTCATTACTTTATTTCCCAGATCACCTGACTGGGCCACAGCAACGTGTGGCAGGGGACGGCTAGTCACTCATAAAAACACTGGAAAACACAGTGGAAGAGAATTAAAAAGCCAAAAAATTATATATATATATATATATATATATATATATATATATATATAACAACAACGCATGCGCAAAACTATATATATATATATATATATATATATATGCATGCAAAAACACATATATACACATATACACAAATATATACATACAAATATATACACACAAAGCACATACACAGACTGGGCCACAGCAATGCGTGGCAGGGGGCAGCTAGTTAAATAATAAAAATATCGCCTCTCATCTCAAAATGTAACTTCTGTGAAGCTTGAAGCCTGTATGGCTCATCTTTATAAATGAAGGTTTGGTAATTATAAGATGGTAGATAGGTAGTGACGGGACCATAGCTCATCTGTTATATTTACTCTGCTACAGGAGAGAGAGCGGGGGGATCTGCTTGTGCCGTATCAAATCAGGCACTTCTTTGCTATAGATAGCAATAAATAAAGTTATTGCAAATGTGCCTATCTGAACAACAGCAGGCAGAAGCGCAGAGTGCATTGTGTAAGGGGGGCTATGTGTATATTTTAATAACTGCTGTGCTTCAAGCACGATAAATATAATATTTGATATTGAGAAACTGTCACTTTCTCATGATGGATGCGGAAGAGATAAGTGGGCTTTATTTGGCTAAGAATTCCCTGAAACAAACTTCAATTTCAACCATCAGTCTTGAGTCAAATATGTCAGTATACTTCTTGTTAGCGTTGGGACGTCTCACTAAAACAATTGTCTCATAGTAGGCTTTATACATGTAGGGGCTTAGTTTCACTATATAGACGTAATGCAGATTATCTATAGACATAATAAAAGTGAAAATATGTGTGTGGCTGGGACACCCGCTTCCACAGACAGGCACCCACTTCCACAGACAGTTACCACCACTGAAGAGCCACCAAATGGCATTGCAGATTATAGCAAGTACTGTGAACATGTAGAAGAGCCTTGCCAATGTCCTCCACAAACACAATATGACTCTAGAACTCTTTACCTGGAAAGATTAGGAAAGCCCCTACATTAGAAACATTCAAAAAGAACCTTAAAACCTGGCCCTTCCTCTGCGCCTTTGTCAAGTAGGTGTACAACATGACACTATTGCTCCCCTCGATGCTTCTGTCACTGGAGTACACCCCCCCCCCCAAATGGGAAGTTTAGTTTCACAACTGTGTGTATGTTTATGAGCTACCTGCAAATAATTTGCTCCTATTTATATCTCATTCGAGTTTTTAACATTTTATCCTGTACATGTGGCCTGCCCACTGTTTACTGCGACTGTGTTTTTTGCTTATTGTAATGCTATTTTGTTATTGTATTTTTTTCTTTTCTTTTCCATGTAATTTTGATGATGTTGCTTGTTGTCTGTGTTTTGGTTTTATTTTGATGTAATGTGTTGTTCAGGCTTGGCCCCATGTAAGCTGCTCCGAGTGCCCATCGGGGAGATGATGGCAGGGTATAAATAATGTTGATGATGATGATTATTATTGCCCACCATCCAAGTGAATGCTTTCATACGGGGACAATTTCATCTTAGGTTTTTTGTGCTTTCTCCACCACAGACATCTCAGTGTTTCTTACTCCCTCTCCATTAGTGTGGAATTTGCATGATCCTGCCCACTACCATAACCCTTTCCTGTTCAGGAATTGATCAGCAACTGAACATACTGGGGAGGTTTAGGGGACTGACTCAACATGATGAAAGCTGTAGTTCACCCTGCATCAAGGCAGGAACTGTGAGCCCCCCCCCCCCCAACAATGGATAGGGACCAAATGTGGCACACAGAACCCCCATGATCAACAAAAAATACTTGGGGGAATTGACTTTGAGTTATAGGAGTTTTAGTTCACCTCATCCAAAGAGCACTGTGAGCCCAAACAACGATAGATCTGTACCACACTTGGCACGCATATTTAACATGCTCAAATTTGAATATTGTAGGAGTTTGGGAGAGATTTACCTTGATTTTGGAGAGTTGTAGTTCACCAACATCCAGAGGAATTGTGACTTACATTGACGATACACCTGGATCAAACTTGGTACACAGAACTACCATAACCAACTGAACCCACTGGAAGGTTTTGAGGGGACTGACCCACCATGGTGGGAGTTGTAGTTCATCCTGCTGCTATCTGTTGTATGTCCTGTCTGTTCAACCACATTTAATGTTTGCTGTGTATGTGTGATCTGCCCTGAGTCCCCTTTGGGATGAGAAGGATAGAATATAAATAATGTAAATAAACAAATAATAATAATAATTAGAGAGCACACTAAGGATGCATCTGGAGCAAACTTGCCTCACATGCCCAACATGACCAACTTTAAGTACTGATGGAGTTTGAGGGGGTTAACCTGGTATGACGTGAGTTGCATTTCACCCACAACCTTTTGCATTTTCTTAATGGGGCCATTCATAAAATTTTTAAAAAATGACTTTTTCAAATAACTTGAGCATCACCGGGTACCCAAGCTAGTGTGTAATAATTGTAAGTGCAAAATGGTGAGAATTTTGGGTTGTTGTAGGTTTTTTCGGGCTATATGGCCATGTTCTTGAGGCATTTCTCCTGACGTTTCGCCTGCATCTATGGCAAGCATCCTCAGAGGTAGTGAGGTCTGTTGGAACTAGGGAAAAGGGTTTATATATCCTAGTTCCAACAGACCTCACTACCTCTGAGGATGCTTGCCATAGATGCAGGCGAAACCAGTCAGGTATTCCGACAATATTCCGAGCATTTTTGCATGCCGGGTTTTGCTGGATGACACATTTTTTTCCATATCCCGATCTTTGGGAGCTCACATTTCATCCTGATATGATGTAAATCTTAACTGCCAAAGTGGTGTGCTACGAAGCATGCTGAACATTTATCTTCATCCCTTCCGTATTCTCTATCATTGCAGTGCAATGATCTGCAAAATACACCTGTGACAAAGCTTGCCACTTTGGGTTTCTCTATGCAGTGAAGAAATAGGTGTACATATTGAAAGGCAACGTGCTTCATGAAACAAACTCCAAAGAGTTATTGATTAATTTAGACTCTCTCTGCCTTGCTAACAGTTTTCGGTTGGCTAGCTTTTTTGGCAAAGCCATGGTTGATTTAACAAGTCAGGCAAGTGGCCCCTGATAATGGGGATCGCAAGTGACTAATTTTATGAAGTGTGAATTTAATTAAAAATTTGCCATTATTACTCTTCTCTTTATAGAAAGTCCTTCAAACCTTCTTTGGGATGTCTCTTAAAAATATCTTTGTGCCTTTTATCCCAGCCCTTGGTAATGTGCGTGTGTTGAGATCAGAGAGGAAGAAAAGGCAACACTATTTTATTAAACATCTGGCTACAGTTATACCTTGACTTAAGAGTTTCAACTGTTCTGCAACTGAGCTCTTATCTCAAAGCAAAACTTCCCATTGAAATGTTATTAATTCATTCCAGTCTCGTGGCCTCCCCAAAACTTTTTACATGTTTTAAAATAAGAAAATGTACTCTATAAGTATGCATACTCATATGAATTCTTGTCCCGGCATTGAATGTTTGCCATATATATGCTGTGCTCCACCCTGAGTCCCCTTCGGGGTGAGAAGGGCGGAATACAAATGTTTTAAATAAATACATGCACATTCACATTGAATTTTATTTGTCGTGTCAGATCAACCAGTCAATTATATTACATTTCTAACAGAACAAAGCAAACAAACAGATAAAATACAGCATTTGTGAGTTTGGTAGTTGGTTAAATGTCCTTTGACCAGTATCTGGCCACTTGGAGTGCTTCTGGTATTGCTGCAAGAAGGTCCTCCATGGTGCATGTGGCAGGGCTCAGGTTGCATTGCAGCAGGTGGTCAGTGGTTTGCTCCTCTCCACATTCGCATATCGAGGATTCCACTTTGTAGCCCCATTTCTGAAGGTTGGCTCTGCATCTCGTGGTGCCAGAGCGCAGTCTGTTCAGTGCCTTCCAAGTCGCCCAGTCCTCTGTGTGCCCAGGGGGGAGTCTCTCATTTGGTATCAGCCATTGGTTGAGGTTCTGGGTTTGAGGCTGCCACTTTTGGACTCTCGCTTGCTGAGGTGTTCCAGCGAGTGTCTCTGTAGCTCTTAGAAAACTATTTCTAGATTTAAGTCGTTGACGTGCTGGCTGATACCCAAACAGAGGATGAGCTGGAGATGTCTCTGCCTTGGTCCTTTCACTATTGGCTGCTACTTCCCGGCGGATGTCAGGTGGTGCAATACCGGCTAAGCAGTGTAATTTCTCCAGTGGTATAGGGCGCAGATACCCCGTGATAATGCGACATGTCTCATTAAGAGGCACATCCACTGTTTTAGTGTGGTGAGATGTGTTCCACACTGGGCATGCATACTCAGCAGCAGAGTAGCACAGCGCAAGGGCGGATGTCTTCACTGTATCTGGTTGTGATCCCCAGGTTGTGCCAGTCAGCTTTCGTATGATATTGTTTCTAGCACCCACTTTTGCTTGATGTTCAGGCTGTGCTTCTTGTAGGTAAGAGCACGATCCAGAGTGACTCCCAGGTATTTGGGTGCGCTGCAATGCTCCAGTGGGATTTCTTCCCAGGTGATCACATTGAATGATAAAAAGCAAAATCAGCTTTAAAATGGCAGAAGCACAAAGTTGTGGCAAGGAAACACAAAGCGAAGAGGCAGAAGTATCATTTTCTTCATACTGAACTCATTCTAGCCTCCCTCCCTCTCTTGCTCTCTCCCTCTCTCTTTCCTCATGAAGCCAGACATACCAAGAATAAAAACCACACAAATTCAACTAACCCAAAAGTTCTTCAGAGGCGACAGGAGCAAAGTAGACAGCAATCTCCCAAAGCAAACAAGAGCTTGAGGCACAAAGGTTGTCCCCTTGAACCCCTAAAGCCCTGTACTCTCGCACTAGTGCTACCTCTGGTGTTAGCTCTTAACTCAAAACACTGCTCGTATGTCAAAGTGAAACCCGGGCCTAACAGCTCTGAACTCAAAACACTCTTAAGTTGAGATTCCACTGTATTAAGGAAGTACCTAGTCATTGGAGAAGAATGATGGTCAGCGGAAATCAATCTTGCTGTTCTTTCCGTCTTCTGCCCAAGATCTTAAATCCTGTTCAACCAGTCAGATTTTCACTATCCAACGCCTCCTGCACTTTTTGAAGAGGCCTAAAAATTACTAGGAAGGAGACCCCCCCCCCCCAGTAGTGTGTTACTGATGGTAGCCTTTGTTACGTTGGTCCCAGCTCTCTGCCGGTCATTCACTAGGTTTCCCCGTGTGGTTCTGGGATTTTTGCTCACCGTTCTTGTGATCATTTTGACCCCACAGGGTTAGATCTTGCGAGGAGCACCAGATCTAACCCAGTGAATTGCAGATTCAGTCGTCCCAGTCTGGCGCAGGGCGACAATTTTGTTTCTGGTGTCCTTTGACAACTCTTTGGCCTTCACCATAGTGGAGTTTGGAGAGTGACTGCTTGAAATTGTGGACAGGTGTCTTTTATACTGAGAACAAGTTCAAAAAGTTGCCATTATTACTGTTAATGAGTGGAGGGCAGAGAAGCTTGTCTGTGAGAACCAGAAATCTTGCTTGTTTGTAGGTGACCAAATACTTATTTTCCACCCTAATTTGCAAATAAATTCGATAAAAATCAGACAATGTGATTTTCTGGATGTGTTTTCTCACGTTGTCTCTCATAGTTGAGACCTACCTATGATGTCAATTACAGGCCTCTCTCATCTTTTTAAGCGAGAAAACTTGTACAATTGGTATCTGACTAAAATTTTTTTTCCCCACCGTAAAAGGAAAAGCCTCCTGATTCTCAAATAGATAATATCTATATCTATAAAAATGCTCTGTGCGTAATGAGTACCTTAAAAACAAAAGAACCAATGAACGAAATCACACCAAATTTGGCAACACAATGTCTCACAACACAAGGAGTGTCCATCACTCAAAAAATTATGACTTTGTCATTTGGGAGTTGTAGTTGCCGGGATCAAAGAGCATTCTGAACTCCACCAACGATGGAATTGAACCAAACTTGGCACACAGGACTCCCATGACCAACATAAAATACTGGAAGTGTTTGGTGGGCATTGACCTTGAGTTTTGGAGGTACAGTTCACCTACATCTAGAGAACACTGTGGACTCAAGCCAAGATGGATCTGGACCAAACATGGCATGAATACTCCATATGCCCAAATATGAACACAGATTGAGTTTAGGGGAAATAGACCTTCACATTTGGGAGTTGTAGTTACAAGGATGTATAGTTCACCTACAATCAAAGAGCATTCAGAACCTCTCCAATGATGGAATTGGGCCAAACATTCCACACAGAGCCCCCATGACCAACAGAAAATACTGTGTTTCCTGATGGTCTTTGGTGACCCTTCTGACACTCTCCTGGTGACCCCCCCCCCCCCCCCCAGTGTCTTGACTTCCCAGGTTGAGAAATGCTGCCTTAAGGCTATCCAGTCCAACTCCCTTCACCAGGGCAAGAAAACATAATCAAAACCCTCCTGACAAAGGGCCATCCAGCCATTCATACACATACATATATGTATATGACAGATGCAGTATCAAAGATTTGAAAGGGACCCCAGGGTGGGCAAACCAGACACTCTCCACATCAACACTGACAAAGCAACAGCAAGAAATACTGTTACCCACAAGCATAAAGACATTACATATATTAGAAACCAACACTTTCTCATTACTTTATTTTCCAGATCATCAGACCGGGCCACAGCAACACTTGGCAGGGGACCGCTAGTCCTATATAATAAGGCACACCTGCTAGCCTGATAAGAGACCATATTTCTGTTTTTCCTAATCAGGGGCAATCCTTTCTTATAAGGGACCCTATGCAAAGAAAAATAGCAAAGAAAAGACCTTTTAAAGATCTGACTTCACCATCTGGTGCTTGGAAAGTCAGTTTCTTCTTCCCTTTCCTTAAAAAATAGTTAATGGTAACTTTGGTGTTCATTGACTTTTGCTTGTCTGTTGTCTATCATGTGGACTTTTCCTTTCAAATGCCCATTCATGGTTTGTTTTTGAAAAGAGCATATGCCAACCAATTTCAAGCTACTTATTTTCTTTTGTTTGCCTAGACATTAAGAATTCTGGACTTTTTTACCTTCTTCCCAGCCTTTCACTTCCCATGATGGCTATAATGCTCTGGCATCTGTTCAGTCTCTTTTAACCATTTTTGGAGAAAGGGACACATCTGAACAGATCATTTCTATTGAAACGTTATCCTTCCACATCTTAATAAACATGGCTGTATGGTAGTGCTGCACAATGGCCAGGAAAGAGATTCGTAAATCTCAATTGAGACTCTTAAGTGAGAATCATAATGCATCAAACAAGGTTAAATCCAGAATGAGGCAGCATGTCCTCCTAGTAAGGTATATTGTTTTCAATGTTCTATTTTAAATTGTTTCATAATGTGAGATAGATGGCAATCATGGGCATCAGTTTAAACAAAATGTAAATGAATGAGAATTTGTTTTCAGTGCGATCATCAGTTCCTTTCCTATGTTAAAATGTCAATTAAATGATCCCCAGAATATAAAGGAAAAGTAATAAAAACACTATAACACAAATAGCACGCCAAATCCAAATAATAATAATAATAATAATAATAATAATAATAACACTTTTTTTGTACCCCGCTACCATCTCCCTAAGGGACTCAGTGTGGCTTACATGAGGCCGAGCCCAAACACAACAGTACAAGCACTAATCACTACAATACAAGCAATTAAAATAAAACATAGACGATAAACAACATTATCAATAAGACAACATACAATTAAAAACTATGGGAAGGCTAAATGTAAAAATTAAAATTGGAGATTGTGCTGAGGCATGGGCGAAAAGGTGATAGTGGCATTTGTGGAAGACATACGAGCAGACCTAAAAATATAAAGTGCTTTGGAGGGACAAAGTGCTATGGGATCATTATTCCGGGAAGGCACATGGGAACAACCACGTCTTCAAGTTCCTCCTAAAGACTGCCAGGGTTGGGGCCTGCCTGATGTCCTTAGGGAGTGAGTTCCAGAGTCAAGGGGCCACCACCGAAAAGGCTCTCTCTCTCGTCCCCACCAATCACGCCTGTGATGCTGGTGGGATCAAGAGCAGGGCCTCTCCAGATGAATGAAGAGATCGTGTGGGTTCGTACACAGAGATGCGGTCACACAGGTAGGCGGGTCCCAAACCGTTCAGGGCTTTGAAGGTAAGAACCTGCACCTTGAATTGGGTCTGGTAGATGAATGGCAGCCAGTGGAGCTCCTTGAATAGGAGGGTTGACCGCACCCTGTAAGGAGCCCCAGTTAACAACCTGGCTGCCACCCGTTGGATCATCTGAAATTTCCGGGCCGTTTTCAAGGGCAGCCCTACGTAGAGTGCATTGCAGTAATCCAGTCTAGAGGTGACCAAGGCGTGGACCACCCTGGCCACATCCGCCTTCCCGAAGTATGGTCGCAGTTGGCGCACGAGTCTTAATTGTGCAAAGGCCCTCCCGGCCACCACCGATGCCTGAGCCTCAAACCTAAGTGAAGAATCCAGGAGGACCCCCAAACTGCGGACCTGTGATTTCAGGGGGAGTACAACCCCCGTCCAGCACAGGTTGCAACCCTATACTTCGGTCCGGTTTACGATCGACCAGGAGGACCTCTGTCTTGTCGGGATTAATCTTCAGCTTGTTTGTCCTCATCCAGACAGCCACAGAAATATTGTTGTATAATTAGGCAACAACAGATTATCAAATACAAAGAGGGCAAGAATAATAGAAATTATTATTTTCATAATTACATGAATTTATATTATTTTAAAAGCATTGATGTTTGAGTTTGGTAGCTTATTTAATTCTTTTAAAACTGTAATATTAATTTTTAAATTAATGTGCTTTTTTTACTTGTTTGTGAGTTGACTTGGATCCCATTTGGAGGAACACAAGAGATTAAATAAATTTTAAAAAATCAGTTCCCATACATTCTGGGTCTGTTGATATCTAGGGCTTTATTGTAACACATATATTTCATATTTTTCTGCTTTTCAGAAAAATACGTCTCTATAAACTATTTGGCATATTTGTTCAGCCTGTGATATCGGTCATAAGTAGTGGTTCTGAATATTCCAAAATTCTATCTGAGGAATTAATCACAGTCTTGATGGAGTAATAATTAGTACATTATATAATGCTTTTTAAAGCTTGAAACAAGAAATTGATTTTCCTGACATCTCCTACACTGGCATTTCAGTGCCATTTGAATTTCTTAAATCATTAGCAGGCTTTAAAATATGATATGGTCTACTTTTCACCATCTGTCATTTTAGAAGTGAACTTGACAAGTTTATATATTTAAGTAACTATTGATTTTGCACCAAAATTTCTGAAAATGCCTTCTAAAGGACATTTTTGCCACTCCCCTTGGCCATTTAAAATAATAATAATAATAATAATAATAATAACAACAACAACAACAACACAACAACAACAACAACAACAATTTATAATAATATATGGGAAAACTGAGAGGGAAATTGACAAGGAAAAAACATGAATGTGGCTCACAAATGGTACTTTGAAAAAGGAGAACAGCCCAAGAACAGGCAATCAGAACAAATGCCATCAAAGTCAGAATTGAAAAGTTGACGACAGATCCCAAGTGTAGACCCTGCAAGGAAGCAGACAAAATGATAGATCACATCCTCAGCTGCTGCAAGAAGATCGGGCAGACTACAAGCAGAGGCATAACACCGTTGCTCAGATGATTCATTGGAACTTGTGCCACAAATACCATCTGCCTGCGACAAAGAACTGGTGGGATCACAAGCCTAAAAAAGTTACAGGAAATGAACACGTCAAAGTACTCTGGAACTTCCGAATTCAGACTGACAGAGTTTTGAAGACTTCATGATTGTGTTAAAAAACCAAGTATGGATCGTTGATGTTGCAATCTCAGGAGACAGCAGGATTGAAGAGAAACAACTGGAAAAGCTGACACGATATGAGACATAAAGATTGAACTGCAAAGACTTCGACATAAGCTAGTAAAGGTGGTCCCAGTGGTGATTGGCACTGGGTGCAGTGCCTAAAGACCTTGGCCTGCACTTAAACACAATCGGCGCTGACAAAATTACCATCTTTCAGCTGCAAAAGGCCACCCTACTTGGATTTGCATGCATTATTCGCCAATACATCATACAGTCCTAGACACTTGGGAAGTGTCCATCGTGTGATCCAATTCAACAGTCAGCAAAGTGATCTTGTTTGCTGTGTACTAATCTTGTTGTGTTTCCAATAATAATAATAATAATAATAATAATAATAATAATGATAATAATGATAATAAATTTTTATTTATACACTGCTACCATTTCCCATAGGGACTCGGGGTGGCTTACAAATTAGCACACAATGGTGCCAAACAACACATAATATACAATACACCAACATATAAAATCAAATAACACATTTACATAAAACCAGAAAGATAAAATTTAAGAAAAGCAACCTCTATTAAATAGAATCAGTAAAATGTGGCTATAGCTATTAGTTAAAAAGAAATACATATAGATGATTTAGCAGCCCAGCTGTATACTCATCAAAGTATAGGTATAAAGTATAAAGTAATTGGCAATCAGTCTGGCTACTAGGTTCTTGCGGGGTTTTTTCGGGCTATAGGGCCATGTTCTAGAGGCATTTCTCCTGACGTTTCGCCTGCATCTATGGCAAGCATCCTCAGAGGTAGTGAGGTCCTCAGAGGTAGTGAGGTAAACACAGTCAGTTTACCAGCTGTTAGGATTTCTGGGAGTTTAAAGCCAAAACATCTGGGGACCCACTGGTTGAGAACCACTGCCTAGCTGGTTCATAGGGAGAGAGATGTTCAGACAGGTAAGTTCGGCCAGACCCATTTAGGGCTTTATAAGCTAAAGACGGCACTTTCAATTGTGCTCGGTGGCAGATTGGCAGCCTGCCTACTATGGAATAGCACCCAGAGAGCCACAGAGGAATGCTGTTTTTAATCTGCATCGTGAATCATGAACCCATTAAGTCTTCAAATGCTTGATGGCAGGTTATGAGGCTATACCTTTGTTATTTTATTTGCTAGGCTTTCAGGTTGATGTTTTGGCTGCTGGTGACCCAGAGTTCAGTAGTACCTGCAAGCAAAATACTATACATAGTTGTCATTCTATTCCATGGACAGTATAGACTTGATGGTTTTGAAACTAACTGGAAGGGGATGGTTGGCTAGGAAGATAACTGTTACCTGTATTAAGTAAGATTTGGCTAGTTGGACAGAGAACCACAAAAGAGTTGCTGAATTTAGTGAGAATGGGTAAATAGGTTTACTTAATGTTAAAATGTTGTGTTTATATTAACATAGAGACATAGTTGCATATCATTTTGTGGGTGCTGAGATTATTTAAATTTTTTTAATTGCAGGCCTTTAAGATGTTGTTTTAGACTTCTCTAGAACAAGGAGTCCCAAGCTGCTGCTGATAAATGAAAACTTGTTTATTTATTTATCGTGTCAGGAGCAAACCAAATAGTTGTATTGCATTTCTAACAAACAAACAAACAAAACACAAAGTTTGCAAGCTTGGTAGTTGATTAAATGTTCTTTGACCAGTAGCTGGTCTGTTCAGCACCTTCCAAGTTGCCCAGTTTTCTGTGTGCCCAGGGGGGAGCCTCTCATTTGGTATCAGCCATTGATTGAGGTTCTGAGTTTGAGCCTGCCACTTTTGGACTCTCGCTTGCTGGTGTCCCAGCGAATATTTCTGTAGATCTGAGAAAACTATTTCTTGATTTAAGTTGTTGACGTGCTGGCTGATATCCAAACGGGATGAGCTGGAGATGTCACTGCCTTGGTCCTTTCACTATTGGCTGCTACTTCCCAGCGGATGTCAAGTGGTGCAATACCGGCTAAACGGTGTAATTTCTCCAGTGGTGTAGGGCACAGACACCCCATGATAATGCAGCATGTCTCATTAAGAGCCACATCCACTGTTTCAGCATAGCACAAGGGCAGATGTATTCACTGTGTCTGGTTGTGATCCCCAGGTTGTGCCAGTAAGCTTTTGTATGATATTGTTTCTAGCGCCCACTTTTTGCTTGATGTTCAGGCAGTGAGAACTGAAGAACATTGATGTAATGTACCGGCTGGTTTCACACTAGACTAGAGCTTAAAGAGAAGACGTATAGTATGCATCCCATCTCAAATCCTGTAGCTGCCTCTTGCAGAATTCTGGGACTTGTAGTCTAGAAGAGAGGCCTTTAAAATGAACTGTAAGCCCCAGAATTCTGCAGGGGCAGCTATGGGATTTCAGATGAGATGCATACACTTTGCCTGGTTTAAGGATACAGTCTTGTTTAGACATCTTTAGGGCTATGCGTGTTTGGGCTTCAGAGCCCATTTCAGGCACAAGAAAGAATATGGGTGTGTGTAGCATCAGCCCTGGCCTAGACAATATAAATCTTCCAGACTGGCTAAACATATGGTGTATTGTTTAAAATGTTGCATTGAGATTTGGGAGATCCAGTTTCTAGTCCACAATATAGACATGCATCATTTCGTGGCACAGCAATTCAGTTTTACCGGACATGATGCAGAATAATCTTTTTCAACTCGTTTACCTCTTCCTGTGCATTCCCTGTATGATCCCTTGACCGTGGCATATGGTAAAGAGGATTTGGTAGTGCATCATACTAATTAACGCCTTTGCAGCATAAAATGCATGCACATTAGTATTGCTTATTTCACATGGACTCAGAGATTTTGTTGCACTCCAGACCAGGAAAAGCCCTCTCACTTTAAACACCCCACAGTTGAGTAGAAATGCAATCTGTTTATTGAAGATAATTAAAAAACAGTAATAGTAAAAAGCACCTTAAAGGAATAGATAAATCCAATTAGGTAGGATTTTTATTTATTTATCGTGTCATCAGCAACCAGACCATTGTATTACATTTCTAACAGAACAAAACAAACACACAGATTTTAAAAAACCCACAGATTTTGCAAACTTGGTAGTTGGTTAAATGTCCTTTGACCAGTATCTGGCCACTTGGAGTGCCTCTGGTGTTGCCGCAAGAAGGTTCTCCATTGTGCATGTGGAAGGGCTCAGGGTGATTGCAGCAGGTGGTCAGTGGTTTGTTCTTCTCCGCACTCGCATGCCGTGGATTCCACCCTGTAGCCCCATTTCTTAAGATTGGCTCTGCATCTCGTGGTGCCAGAGCGCAGTCTGTTCAGCGCCTTCCAAGTTGCCCAGTCTTCTGTGTGCCCAGGGGGGAGTCTCTCATCTGGTATCACCCATGGATTGAGGTGCTGGGTTTGGGCCTGCCACTTTTGGACTCTCGCTTGCTGAGGTGTTCCAGCGAATGTCTCTATAGATCTAAGAAAACTATGTCTTGATTTAAGTCGTTGACCTGCTGGCTGATACCCAAACAGGGGATGAGCTGGAAATGTCTCTGCCTTGGTCCTTTCAGTATTGGCTGCTACTTCCCGGCGGATGTCAGGTGGTGCAATACCGGCTAAGCAGTGTAATTTCTCCAGTGGTGTGGGGCGCAGACACCCTGTGATAATGCGCCATGATTAGGTAGGAAGATAAAATGGAACAAATAGTCCAAGAAATTAGTCCATCAAAGTTCATGAAAAACAAAGGCAGAAACTTCTATAGTAAAATCCAAAAACTGGAAATATGAATTCAAGGCACTTAACACATGATCATAAACTCCAAGAATTGAAAACATGAATCAAAGGCACTTAACACATGAATCTTTCCAACACAAGGCTTCCAAGGAACAGGAACAAGGTCTTGACTTGATTCCAAACAATGCTTCATGTGACTACAGATTCTGTACTTGGGACTTTTATCTCCTCATTACGCTATGTCCTAAGTGACCAGAAATTGGTTTAGTTTTAGCCTTGAATCCCTTATCATTCTTAATTTGAGCCTAGCAGAACGCCTGAGGCACTGATCTGCTTTCCTATTCTAACTAATAACATCCTATCTGTTTATTTGCTCATTAATTTCTCCAGTTGGGCCAGGTGCCAAGTTATTCTCAAGCTCCAAATCAGGAACATTATCATGAGAAAATACACTTTGAACAGGGGTCTCCTGGTCATTCTCTGCATCAATATCATTGGAAAGACCATTACCCTCATGAACCTCATTTTCATCATTCCCCACATCCAAAGTATCCTGATCCTTAAACACAATCACAGGCTGAGCTCCAACAGGTTTCTCATTATATTTATATAACATACTTCCATACTGGAGGTAACACACTAACGTGCTATGACACAATTTGGAAAGCTCTGCTATAGAATCATAGAATTATACTGCTGGCCACAAGGATCATCAAGTCTAACCCCCTGCCATGCAGGAATATACAATCAAAGCACTCCTGACAGATGGCCATCCATCCTCTCCTTAAAAACTTCTAGAGAAGGTTGAGGCATGACAATCACTGGATGACTATGTGTCAGCCACATTCTCTCAGCCTGACCTACCTCATACTGCAGTGGTTCCCAACCTTTTTTTTTTTACCAGGAACCAAAAGAATCAGTGTTTGGCCAACTTTAGATTTGGTTTGGTTATTTGGGATGCTGATTCAGAATATTGCATTGGATAGACCACATCAGCTCTAGTTTCTGATACACAACATATGCCATCCAGTAGTTGCCATCTGCTCGCACACAGAAAACCATATTTAGTAATCTAGAGCTGAAATCAGTACAAGACAAAACAAATCTTGTTGCTGTACAGAACTTGCAAAGTAACGTATTGCATCACATCATATTGAGTTGTAAACCCTTTTCCACTCAAGGAAGCTTGCAAAATAAAAAAGTAGTATATGTAGTAATGCATGCATGTAAAAACATACAAAAGCTGTATTTAAAATACAATAAAATGTTTGTGGAATTTAAAATATGAAACAAAAAGGGAGTTGAGAAGTCCTGGAAGCAGCCATTGAGAAGGGAGGTCACAGCAGAGATCCCATTTTGACCTATGGGTGGAAAAGTGGAGAATGGACTTCGTCTTTCTGCCTCTTGCTTCTTATGATGGGATATCTAGGTGGGTGTTCTTTCTCCTTGCTTCTTAAGCTCAGGGGCAATATAGTCATTACCATTTTTTAAAAAAAAAACTAAAGTATCTTTCAAGATCTGTGGTGTTTACTCCTCCGCCAGATGTGCTACCTTTGCTGCAGGATGAAACACGGGTGAGATTTAGGTTGCGTGTTCTGGAAGGAGCAGGCAAAAGAAATCCTGAGAAGAAACATTCGGACCGTGTTGGTAATACAATGAGTCGCCGCACAGGCTGAGATATTAGCGGTATACAAGCATACCAAATAAATAAAAAAATAAAATAAATAAACTTCAAAGGACTTTGATGTGCAATGGGATTTCCTCTAATTCTCACATTTAAATGTGAATCCCATAAGAACAGCAATTATCTACTTCATAGGCAAAGGAGTAAGAAGGTTGCTGTAGCTGTTCAAGAAACTGTTTGTGTGGCAACAGCGGAGAATGAAACACCTGCCATATGGTTGATAATGATTATATTTGTTCTTCCAAACTACAAGATCAATCTATAGCTGGGTTTTGATAGTAGTATGAGAGCTGGGTCCGGAAACTCCGAGTGTTACGGAGATGCCGCATCGCTCCTTCAGGAGCACTGTTTGCGCAAGAGAGACTTAAGTAATGTAAGCCAGGCCGGAGACAGATAATATAGAAGGAATGTAAGAGTTCTTTAATGGTGAAACCCTAACCTTTACTTACCCTAACCCATACCCTAACAATAAACCATACCGTAAACTAAGTCAGTACACACTATTATGTGTATTGGCTTGTTGTAAACCGCCTTGAGTCGCCGATAGGCTGAGAAAGGCGATATACAAGTATAGTAAATAATAATAAATAATAAACCCAAGCCTAACCTCTTAACCAAACCCTTACCCTAACCCTTACACCAGGGGTCCTCAAACTATGGCCTGAGGGCTGGATATGGCCCTCCAAGGTCATTTACCCGGCCCTCGCTCAGGATCAACCTAAGTCTGAAATTACTTGAAAGCACACAACAACAAAACAACAACAACAACAACAACAATCCTATCTCATCAGCCAAAAGCAGGCCCACACTTCCCACTGAAATACTAATCTATATATATAAATTTGTTAGGGGCATCCAACGAGGAAACAAAACTCAAAAACCCCCCAACGAAACTTAACCAAAATTCCCATGCCCATAATACAACCCACAAGGTACAAACATATCTACTCAAAATGAAAAACAACACAACAACACACTCACAAAACGGCAAAACAACAAAACTCAAAAATCCCCCAACGAAACTTAACTAAAATCCCCGTGCCCATAACACAACCCACAAGGTACAAACATATCTACTCAAAATGAAAAACAACACAACAACACACTCACAAAACGGCAAAACAACAAAACTCAAAAATCCCCCAACGAAACTTAACCAAAATCCCCGTGCCCATAACACAACCCACAAGGTACAAACATACCTACTCAAAATGAAAAACAACACAACAACACACTCACAAAACGGCAAAACAACAAAACTCAAAAATCCCCCAACGAAACTTAACTAAAATCCCCGTGCCCATAACACAACCCACAAGGTACAAACATATCTACTCAAAATGAAAAACAACACAACAACACACTCACAAAACGGCAAAACAACAAAACTCAAAAATCCCCCAACGAAACTTAACTAAAATCCCCATGCCCATAACACAACCCACAAGGTACAAACATATCTACTCAAAATGAAAAACAACACAACACACTCACAAAACGGCAAAACAACTGAGCATGTGCATTGGCGCCCAGCCGCAAGTTCCATCGCGCGCGCACATGGCCTTCCGGCCAACATTCCCTCTGTGGAAACCATGCCCACTCCAAGCCCCGCCGCGCCGCTTCCCGCACACACACACACCCTGCCGCACACACACACGCAACCCCACGCTCCATCACTCCCCCCGCCGCCGCACACACACACGCAACCCCACGCTCCATCACTCCCCCCACCGCCGCACACACACGCAACCCCACTCCCCCCGCCGCCGCACACACACACGCAACCCCAGGCTCCATCACTCCCCCCGCCACCGCACACACACACGCAACCCCACGCTCCATCACTCCCCTGCCCCAATCTTACCTCCTTTTACTTCAGGCCACCTCCAAACCCCACCCCGCCCCTTCCCGCCCTGTCAAAATCTAGGAAAGACAGGAAGGAAGGAAAGAAGGAAGAAAGAGAAAGGGAGGTAAAGAAAAAGGGGGAAGGAAGGAAAGTTAGAGGAAGAAGAAAAGGAAAGAAAAGGAAAGATGGAAGGAAAGAAAAGAGAGACAGCAGAAGAGAAAGAAAAAGGGGGAAGGAAGGAAAGAGATAGAGAAAAAAGAGAAGAAGGAAAGATGGGAAGGAAGGAAGGAAGGAAGGAAGGAGGGAGGGAGGGAGGGAGGGAGGGAAAGAAGGAGAGAAAGAGGGAAGATTGGCCACAGCAACACGTGGCGGGTAAAGGTTGTTAGTTCTATTATTATTATTATGCTATTGTTCCTATGAGACCCTTTTAGGGGGAATGGGAGAGGTGTCAGGTCCCAGAGGCAATGCATTGCATTATTGTTATTGTTATGATGGTGGTGAAATAAAAGGAAATAAAAAGTGAAAGAAGGAAGCAAACAGGGAGGGAAGAAAGGCAAAGGAAGAAAGGGGGAGGGAATGAAGGAAAGAGAGAAGGATGAAACCAAGTAGTGAAAGAAGGAAAGAAAGAAAGAGGTAGAGAAGGAAGAAAGTAGAGAAAGGGGGAGGAAAAGGGGGAAGGAATAGGTAGGGACCTCTCTTTCATAATAGTCCAGATATCTACCTCAACTTTGATAAGTTTTACTATAGGCCACAGCAACGCGTGGCAGGGCACAGCTAGTAAGTTTATATTTGTTAAAATTATTCTTCATTTTAATTATTGTATTGTTTTAAAGTGTTTTTGCACTACGAATAAGATATGTGCAGTGTGCATAGGAATTCATTCATGTTTTTTTTCAAATTATAATCCGGCCCTCCAACAGTTTGAGGGACTGTGAGGGACTGTGACATGGCCCTCTTCTTAAAAAGTTTGAGGACCCCTGCCTTACACTAACCCTAACCCAAACCCTAAACCTTACCCTAACTCTAAACCGTACCCTAACCATAATCCCTAACTCTTACCCTAACCGTAAGCCTAACCCAAACCCTAAACCTTGCCCTAACCCTTACCCTAAGTGTCCCCTCCTTTCTATCCTTCCTTCGCTTTCCCCGCTCTCACTCCTCCCCTCTCTTCCCGTATTCACAGCTATCTTTGCGGCATCTCCGTAACACTCAGAGCTTCCAGACCCAGCTATCACACTATCATCTGGTTTTTAATTAATATAAGGAACTTGGATTTTGCAGACAGAATTGGGTGAACCTGGAAATCCTTGTGAAATGGTTCTCAATCTGTGGATCCCCAGGTGTTTTGGCCTACAACTCCCAGAAATCCCAGCCAGTTTACCAGCTGTTACGATTTCTGGGAGTTGAAGCCCAAAACATCTGGGGACCCACAGGTTGAGAACCACTGCACAACAGTTTGTTGTATTTGGCTTGAAACAGTTGAGCAAAACTGATTTCCCAGCACAGGAGTGACTCAAGCTTAAACCTTCACTATCCAGGAATGTACTATGTATTTTAATAGCTACCTCTCTAATATGTAGCTAATTTGTCAAAATGTGGTAAGCCACTTTCAGTCTGTTGTCGTATAAGCAGCCAACAAGAGACTAATCCAGGTGATTTAAAGGAGTATAAACTGGATTTGGTTTCATCTTGCCGAGGTGTTAAGTGTTGCTAAGCCTGCCTCTAGCAAAGGATTGTTCAGCCTTCAGATTCTCTCCAATTTTCCAACAGGCTTGAGCTTGAGCGCACCTTTTATTTTTAATTGAGCTAAGCCTATATTATCCTGTATTATTTTAGGAATCTGACCTCACTTGACTTTGAATTCCCATTTGCATATTTTTGATCATATCCAACTGCATTGGATGGTGTAAATTACACACTGGCAGACATATGGAGGCTACATGGCATGGAAACCGAAGAGAACCAGTCACTATATATATTCCCTTGACCATACTGTGGATGCATGGAATAAACATTTAACCTTGTCTTTATCAGTATTATAGAGACATGAAATATTGCAACATGTGTGTGTTTGTGTATAGATAGATAGATATGTTACAGTAAGTTGTAACAGGATCTAGTATGTGTGTGTGTGTTAAAGAAAACCTTATACTGTTGATTATTGTGTGCAGCTGCTAATGTAGGTCAACTAGTAAGTTTGAATCACACCCGGTGGGGTATAACTGTATGGGTTTTAGAATACAGTTTAGCTTTGCTCTGAGGAGTCTTTGCTCAGGCATTTTGCTCAACCATTTCTACTGCTCTCTCATTTGAATGAAGAAGCCTTATTCTGTATTGCTTACAAGGTCTATGTAAGTTTGTTGCACTGTTTGTTTTTGTTTGCAACATTGCAAGTTTATGCGAACTCTGCTGATAAATGTTTTTCTGTTCTTTTTCCTCTTGCCTATGTGCAATGTTATTGTGCCTTCTGCATTGGACCTGACTGAAACACGCCATGCACAACAAGATAGATAGATAGATAGATAGATAGATAGATAGACAGATAGATAGTAGGCTTGGGCGGTTTCGTTCATTAATTTCGTAATTCGTTATTAATTCATATTTAAATTAGCTTACGATCCAATATTGAGCCATGCAGGAATTGTGTGAGGAGTAATAAAGATTCGAAACAATTTTTTCAATTTATTTCGTAATTATTTCGTAATTATTTCGTAATTATTTTCGCATGTCTGGTGCAAGTTTTATAGTTGTTGTTTGTTTTATCACACCAACAGTCAACAACAGAGGGAGAGGGAAGCTTCAGAAGTTCCTCCTGTCCCATTTGGAGGTTTTTTTTAGCATATTGCTCAATCTCGTCCACCATTAACGAATCGATTCGTAATTTTACGAAATTTCGTAAATTTAGAATTTTTTTAGAGGGAAATTTCGGAATTATTAAAAAAACCGAAACACAAGGGCCCCCTAAAAACAAAACGAGTTTAGAACCAAATTTTTCCATGGTTACCCAAGCCTAATAGATAGATAGATAGATAGATAGATAGATAGACAAACATATACACACTATGGAACATGCAGCTCTCTGGATAGTCTTGGACTGCAAGTTTTATTGTCTCTAGTCAGCATGGTGAATGAGGAGAGATGTTGGTCTATGTGTATGCCACACATTCTTCGTGACTGTGCTAAAAGTTTTGGGGCTGGGGCTGCTTAAGTTTGCAATATGAGTGATTTATTACTAGATGATGGAGGATGCAGCCCTCCAGATGTTAGATTTCAGGTCTCAGCAGCTCTAGCTAGCATAGACAATAGTGAAGAAGGCTGGGAATCTCATCCACCAACATCTGAAGAACTGCATTGTTCCCATTTCTTCTGTAGTAGTGGTTCTCAACCTGTGGGTCCCAAATGTTTTGGGCTTCAACTCCCAGAAATCATACAGCTGGTAAACTGGCCGGGATTTCTGGGAGTTGCAGGCCAAAACACCTGGGGACCCACAGGTTGAGAACCACTGTTCTATAGGGTGAGGCAGTGGTAAGGGGAATACAATATAACAACAACAACAACAACAACACTTCATTTATATTCCACCTTTCTCACCCTGAAGCAGACTCAGGGCGGATCACAAGTACACATACATGGCAAGCATTCAATGCTGTTTGTATAGACAGTACACAGACAGACAGCACAGAAGGAGGTGTTGTTTCGATGCCATGGCCGGTTGGGCTCAAGTGCACAGGGGGTGCTGTCACTCCATCCTCTATGACGAAGAGCCGTCAGGACTTCCTCATTTTAGCATTTTCTGATCTTCTTTTTCTTTATGGCGTTGTAAAACACCTCCCCAGTTTTTAACAGTACCTAATTTCTCTAACGGCACTCCATGCAGTCATGCTGGCTACATGACCTTGGAGGTGTCTACGGACAACATTGGCTCTTCGGCTTAGAAATGGAGATGAGCACCACACCCCAGAGTCAGACACGACTGGACAATGTAAGGGGAAATCCTTTACCTTTACTCAATTTCTCTAATTACAACTAAAGCTGTTTTCGAAATGCATAGGTAAACAGTGAACAGGGCTGACAGTCGGCCGTTCATGCTGACCTGGGACTTTGAACTTGCAACCTTTCAGTTGACAGATCTTATAGTTGCTGATGTTTTATAAGCTGTGCTAAACCTAAAGCCCTTAAAGGGGAAAGCCATTTAAATGTACAAAGTTATGTATTAATGTGTTGCTATCTTGGAAAAGACCAGGCATGTAAAATCTCTGCTTTATTTCACCAAACTAACCCACAGTTGACTAACCAATTCTGCTATGGGGAGCATGGCATATATGGGGTTCAGGCTAGTTGTTTCCATAGTATCCAAACTTCCACAGAAGGCATGTATTTTTGCATTATTCATTTCTAGGCCCGCAGAATGGAATTATGAATACTTGCTTACCATTGAGGAAACCGGGAAGCACAATGTTGTGTCCAAAAATGAAAAGGAACTGTTACTAGGATTTGACTTAGGTAGAGGTCAAAGGTTTGGCTCGGTCTCTTTGTCAACGTGGCAACTGCAATTCTGGATCTCAGTGCTTAGGAAGTTAGGCTGACTCCCATCTAGCAGAGTCGTTTTACATCCTTAGATGTTTGATATTGCTGTTTGCTTTGAAATTGTATTTAAGGGTGGCTTTTCAAGTGCCCATAATGGTTTGTGATAGAGTCATCACACTGCCTGCATTGTGGCACATTCCCATCGACTGTGTTGAGTTCTAAGCACAAATAGATGAGGAAGAACAAGATCGTGGAATCTTTCAAGGCAAAGACGAAATGAAGGAATTAAAGAATAGTGAAATCATGAAGTCAGAATGACAACCTGAAACTTTTTTGCCTTCTTTTCCCTTTTGTTTTTAAACAGTGCTTCCGGATTAATTACGACAGGATATCATCTTGATCCATTTGTGTTATTGTTGCTTCTATCAAGAGCTTTAAAACGGGGCCTTCAACCAAAGCCTTCACCAAAGACTGGGATAGTAAGTATTTAATACATTATTTTACATTTTTTTAAAATTGCCATTGTGGTGCAGATGCACAGTATTGCTCTAAATAGCTATGTTTACAATTAAAAGATGCTGTTTAACAAGCCAGGATGGCGATGCTCAAATCATGTGTGTATGCTGATGATAAACCAGGACTCAAGGAGGGAATGTGTAGTTTAGGTTTTTTTTGTTTTTTGCTCTGAGAAAGCCCAGGTTCTTAGATTAGCTGTTGCTTCAGTTCAGATGTGATGACAAAATATGATTTCTGCTAACCAGGATTTGGAAGAGCTTATCTACTTTCATTCTCCATCTTCTCATTATTCCAGTCTTTAAATCAAGGTTCAGCAAAGTGTAGTCCTAGGATTGCAAGCTGTTTTTGAGGGCCCTTCCACACAGCCATATAACCCAGAATATCAAGGCTGAAAACCCCACAATATCTCCTTTGAACTGGATCATCTGAGTCCATATATTCCATATATTCCAGTTCATAACAGTAAATGTGGGATTTTATTAAGCTGTGTGGAAGGGGCTATTTTGTTTTGGGTATTTTTGCAGTCCATGAGCCCCCAAATGGTCCAGGGAAGGAAAATTTGGTCTCACATCCTCCACTGCTGCTTACTGCTCTAGATGCAGTGGTTTTTCAAAATATAAAATTTCCAAAATTTTAGACCGTTTTTCTTTAGAGTATTTATACCCTTCTCATCAGCAGCTTACAAATGGTTAATTGACTGCTATGAGGGGCGTGTGTTAAATATTTCCCCTGACCCACTTCTGTGGACTGAGAGCAATGATACTTGGCATATGAGTCCTTCTCTACGTAAGTGTCACTTAGGGATGCACACTTCTGCCATCTTTTTAAGCAACTGTAAACAGTAGGCTTGGTTGACTAAAAAAATAGGGGGCACTGGTGGTTCGATTTGGAATTGAATTCCGAATTTTTCCAAAGAAAAATCAGAACTTTTCAAAATGTTCGAATTGCTTCGTTAATGGCAGATGCGATTGCTCAATACATGAAAAACAGCAAATGGTACTGGGCAAACTTCAAGGGATTCTTTCTCCCTGATTTCAAAAGTTAGGGAAGTATAGGCATGAAAGTATGGGATTTCTAGTTTTTATTTAGGCAACTCGCAGCAAACAAAGAAAAAAAACAAACATCCCTGAGAGCTTTTGGAGCCTTCTGAGCACATTTCACCAGTTAGGGAGGTATAGGCAGGAACAAAACTATGAGATTTCTAGTGTCTTCTTAGACAACTCACAGCAAGCAAACAAAGAAAAAAAAAGAAACAGG